>NC_043002.1:28664662-28767162 GCF_006345805.1 Octopus sinensis | reverse complement strand
ATATATATATATATATATATATATATATGTGTGTATGTATGTATTTATGTATGTATGTATGTATGTATGTATGTATGTATGTATGTATGTATGTATGTATGTATGTATGTATGTATGTATAAATGTGCGTGTGTGTTTGGCATGTCGTTAGTGACCGTAGATATAAGCCGCTGGCCAATGGCATAAACCTACGAACACTAACAACATGTATTAAATCCAAGCGAAACAGAGTTCATTTAACGTGATACCTCTTATTATGTCACCCGAGGAGACGCTTTTGCGCGAGAGATGCTCGACAACTAGTTGTATATTTTTCAACCCGCGAGTGATTGATGCACGATGTGTCGAAACGATCGCTGTGTGCAATAGTTTCCGTGTATTCTTCCTTTTCTGTCATTGTTTTATATGCTCATATACAGATATATGATATCTATATATTATATATATAATATATATATATTATATATATATATACACACACATATATATATATATATATATATATATATATATATATATATATATATACATATATACGGATGCATATTCAGTATAGGTATACACGCGCGCACATACACACACACACACATACACATAGAATCAAATTTTAAGACAGTACGATCTAATATTAAGAAAATTTGGTCGCTATTTGTAGCAACTTAGGCGATCACTTAACAGTTTCTTTGCGTCTGGAGAACAAAAAGATATATGAAAAATAGGTGGTCAGATACAATTTGCAGAAAGACTTTGAATTAGCATGGATGAAGGTAATCTTATACAAGTACAACACCAACTTTCTGAAACATTTGTTTCCAAAGCCATTCTGCATCTCTGATTTTTCAAACCACGTAAGGTCACACACACTCTTTATTAAATATCAAAGCTACTTAGATATTGAAATTATTGTATAACTTTATAAGCTAATTGATGTATTCTGCAAAACAGTAGATAGCAATAAACTAGTCTGGCCCCGTGTGAATTTGAATTTGCAACCCAAATATAAGTTTAGATTTCGAATTATCAGTGTTGGAATGTCGGTGAAGTACATTTCTTCAAACAAAGCGGGTGGTTACAGAATAAAGCATGTCGTTGTTGTTGTTGTTGTAGTTTCTGTTATTACTGATGTTGTCATTGTTCGTATTGTCGCTGTTTTTCTCTGATTTTTGTGCAAACCATTACGAAAATGTATTTCAAAAACTTGACCAGCTCATCTTTTAAGCATGCAGAAGACTACATTATCTAATCTGGGTTCTTTTCAAATAACAGAGGCGCGATTTAAGAATGTGTTGCTGTTATTTCTAGTAGATCAAAAAACCTTATACAGATACCTTCGTTTGTTCACAATCAAACTAGATGGATTCAGGAAGGAAGTTAAAAGGATACGGAAAGGATAAACCTGGAATAATAAGAAAATACATACATACACACACACACACACACACACATATATATATATATATATATGCATGTATACACACACACAAATACGAATACGCACAGACACACAAATATAAGTGTATATATATATATATATATATATATATATATGCATACATACATACATACATACATACATACATACATACATACATACATACATACATACATACATATAGGCGTGAAAGACAGGCAATATTAGTGAGAGAAATCGGTTTTTAGTGAGAACAAAAAACATATGGCTTGTATTGAAATTGGCAATTTTCTGAAGGAAATGAAAGAATAAATAAGTATAGAAATATAAGATAAATAAATAAATAAATAAATGGCGTACCAAGAAAACAAGACACCGTCACAACAACAACACCACTACACAACCAACATCACACCACGCTACAACTACGCACCTCACCACAATGAAAACAAATATCTACTTAGACCAAGCCTCGACGTGGCCAAAACTTTTTGAGGCAAGAAGCTTTTGAAGAGAGAAAGAGGAAGAGAGAAGCTACCAAAAATAGTTTTGCTAAATGGACTTTATCCAATCATAACGATTCTTGGAGGGAACACACAATAGGCAGTTTGAAGAAAGCAGACTGGAATTATTGGTAACAATCTTGCCAGCAAATTAAATAGCAATAATGCTGGGTCCAGGATGAAGATCATCAATTTTAACATTTAATGAGCTTTTCTATTCGAACTAGTCTATAATTTTCCTGACACTGTCCACCGAATGAAGAATAAAAACTAGAAAAGAGACAGAGATAGATAGACAGAGAGAAATAAAGAAGAACATATACATATATATATTATAGATATGTGTGTGTGTGTGTTATGTATGTATGTATTTATATTTATGTTTACATGTGTATGTCTATATATGTCCTCTCTCTTTCTCTCCCTCTCTCACTCTGTCTATCTATATAATTATATATATATATATATATATATACACATATATATATAGTATATATATATATGTTTATATATATATTATATATATATATATATATATATATATATATATATTATATATATGTATGTATGTATATATATATATATATATTATATATATAATATTTATATATATTATATACATGTATATGCAGCAAAATAAAGATTTAGATGCGTAAGAATGTGAAATAGACCATGCGTATATATGTGTAGTATTGTATATGTACTTTAATGTGTACGTTTGAAAGAAAGAAAGAAAGAAAGAAAGAAAGAAAGAAAGACAGACAGAAAGAAAGAAAGAAAGAAAGAAAGAAAGAAAGAAAGAACGAAAGAAAGAACGAAAGAAAGAACGAAAGAAATAAAGAAAGAAACTAGGTGACAGAGTGAAAGAGAGGCGGAGCCTGCAGGAAAACTAGGTAATCAGAAGTGGAAAGAAACAGAGGAAATGCAATAAAAAGATTTCGCATGGAAAGGGGAGACAACTTGCTTATTTATACCCGCAAATCTATTTGTGAGAAATGATATGGTCGATGTTGTTCCAGTGAGGTTTGATTGCCTGTAATTTCTCTCTCCAATAAAAGTTTCTAGATAATCTATCGATTACTGGTGCGGACGCAGTAAGGTCTTTAAATAAAGATTTTAACTGTGTAAATGTTTTCTTCCTGTCCTGACAACAATGTAGATTGAAAGAAATTATTTAGCCCTGCAGTTCTACTTATGGTTAAAGAAACAGTATCATTTATCAGATCTGTCAACTTTTCTAGTAATATGTTGTTAGTGTGGCACGGCTGGTAATGTAACAAAGATGGGACCAAGAGTAGTATGGTTCATCTGAGTCTCCAGCTACACTATGTAATGCAAATATATCTCAGTTGGTAGAGCAGCAAAGACCGGGAAAAGTATAGAATATGTGGGTCTATAACTATACTATTTGATGTAGGTAAAACTTCTGAGTTTATAGCTATACTATATGATGTTAATATATGTTGTCTAGTAAAGTAGCAAAGACTGGATTGTTATATCCAATAAGATAATATTACATTTGTCTCTTCCAACAGCGAAAAAATTTCCACGTAGAAGTGGCTGTGTGGTAAGTAGCTTGCTTACGAATTACATGGTTCCGGGCTCAGTCCCACAGGGTGGCATCTTGGACAAGTGCATTTTACTATATCCTCGGGCCGATCAAAGCCTTGTGAGTGGATTTGATAGACGGAAACTGAAAGAAGCCCGTCGTATATATGTATGCATATAGATGTATGTGTGTGTATATGTTTGTGTGTCTGTTTTTGTCCCCCAACATCGTTTGACAACCGATGCTGGTGTGATAACGTCCCCGTAACTTAGCGGTTCGGCAAAAGAGACCGATAGAATAAGTACTAGGCTTACAAAGAGTAAGTCCTGGGATCAATTTGCTCGACTAAAGGTGAAACAAGTAAAAGAGTAAAGAGAGTAATATAGCATAGCGCTAGAATCCCACCTTTGAACATGGACAGCAAGTAAATTTATCACTCTAGGTAGCTTTAAATGCTCGGCTCATTATCTATGAGAATTTCTCATGGCAAGCGCAGGCCCTTAATGTAACCAAGAGCATATTTCAAAGGGTGCCCTTTTCCTTCAGAGCAAGAGCATACTTCAATCCTCAACGATTACTGATCGCCTTTAAGGCCCAGGTTACAGTCCCACAATAGAGTACAGTTCCAACATATACGTATAACGGTGCTCCTGCTATACACGTATATTTCCCATAGAGCTTACAACGAAAAGCTACCGGTTTAATTGGTAAAGACTGCCAACACATACACTCGCTGCTCCACCAGACAGATATATCGTCTCTTCCCTCTTCTTTTCTACCAATTTTTGCAAAGGCTTCTCCTTCTAGAAGCTAAGTAGTTTTGTGCCATTTCCTTGTGGCCACTACTGAGACACCCGACTCACTTTCTCTTTTCAATACGTTGTATTCAACAACCTAAGCCCAATTATTTTTCCTTTTAACGTTGACCTACCTCTTCTCATGATCATGTCTTCCCTTAAATCATTGACTTGTAGAAGTAACAAAAGAGGCAAATATAAGAAATAGTGCGTTCGTGTTCTATTTGATATAGTGTGTTGTTGAGAGGCTCTTTCAACCAATGGGGTGGTATCCTTTTGAATGAAGTGTATGATATTTGTCTGTGGACCGGCTGTAGTACCGTTACACATATGTCAGTGGGATTTTAGTGGAGTTTTCTTACACAAAACTCCATGATGGTGCAAAACTGATGACGCCTTATGCATTTTGTAAAGCTTAAAACTCATATAATTCATGTCAGATGAATTCTATGTTTGTAAATATATTTTGCTGATGACGTGAGGTAACTTATCACAACATTACGTTGATTTGTACCGTAATTAATGTAAGATACCTTTGAAAGATATCATATACCATCATTGAATGATGTTGCTGAGCTCTTGGTTGATGGATGCAGTGCAAGGCGGCTGGTATGAGATAGCTGGGTTTATATACATGGATACTAATGTTAAGGTGTGAAGTTGTCGTGAACTGCATAGAAGTGTATATTTTTTCGGAGTGAAAGCATGTATGTTAATATACGAAAATAAGCATGTATAATGTATAACCGAACTTTTGGAAATGTCTTAGTTGATAGACTATGGATCAGAGACCTCAGCAAAAGTTTTGTTGAGCAGAAACCTTCCGATGAAAGCTAACACTTATCAACAACTACGCTGTCAGCAATTGACCAGCGGTAAAGAATACGTGATCGAATCAATAAGTATCCGGACTGTTGCCATAGTAACGAAGCTAAAGTAGGCTAAGTGAAACCGTTTGACACTGACTGACTTTGAACTTTGTTGCGCATACGTACTAAGTTTTAACATTCTAGCTCACTTCTGCTGTTTACAACATTGCTTGGACGGATGAGCAGAGTGTGATCATCGCATTGGCTATGACAGAGGAAGATGAACAGAGAATCTGCATCAAATTTTGTCAAAATTTTGCTCAGCGGTCTACGCAAAATTTTCAAAGAATTTTTAACGTTCTCAACACAATCAAGGAGATCTTGTACAACTGAAACTCGAGCGTCACTTTGATCAGCAGACACGTTTCTCATACTCAAATCTTTAGTGATAATGAAATGAAGTGACCCACAACTAATCTTCACATCCTCTGATAACTCACAGATGGTGATTCGACGATTTCCTTTCACAGTTGCACGCGCACGTGAGATGTTTTTTTCAGTTCTGCTGGTTGTTTGTCTCCCAGAACGTTCGTCAACATTGAAATTTTTCAGCCATCTTGGAAACGTTTTAAAAGCTCGTACTCTAGTATGTGGCTCATACACTCCTCTTCATACTCTTTCTGCAACTATGGGTAGGCCTGTAAGCAGGCATCACCATGACAACTTTCTATGTCATTGTCAATGCAACGAACACACGCTACACACCTTCTTTCCATAAACAGCGAAAGTGCGCTAAAACGTTAAAGCTTAATTCGCCTGCACAGGAGAGTTCAAGGTCAATCTGTTCGAAGCGACTTTACTCTGCGTACCTTAGCTTTGTTACTATAGCAACAGTCCGGATACTCGTTTGTCAGACTCTATAAGTAATTACGTTTAAATCATTACTATAATCCATGATGAGGGGGGAAATGAAACCATGAAGGTGATATTAACAGCTACATTACAAGTTGGGGAGAAAGATCTGTAGTTAATAGATTGAGAGATGTAGATCTAAATGAAAATGAAATATTTTGTAACATGTTTCCAAACATTTAGTATGTATTTCTGTTGAACACGATCTTCATAGACTACAGACATAAGAACAGGTAAATAATTTGCGCATGTGTAGTGGTTAAGGCGCCATTAGTGAAGCGCGGAAAGGAGTCGCTGATCAGTTAATTAAATACAATGTTTGTTATGATGGGAAGAAGATTTCGCTGGTATTTCCAGCAGACAGAGCTACGTTACAGAGATTTTCTCGTTGGCTTCATTTTATTGAATGCTGTGGTGTAGGAAAGCTAAAAGATATTCGCATAGTGGAAACAGACTCAGCTGGAATGATGCAAATAGAACAACTTAGATGAGAAATTTTGAATAAAAGGATTCGGAAAAGTCAATCGATGCTCTTTTTACTGAAGATCAATAGGATTTTCTATCAGTTGGGATGTGGGGAGACGAGAATGGAAATGTTCAATTACTGATAAGAATCTACTAATCTGAGATAATTAGTGCTGAATTATAATAGTAGTAAGTAAACCACTTGGTGCATTGTGGAGTGATCATGGACTTTAGTTGTGGGAGATTTATGAAGAGACCGAAGATCATTTTTCAGTCACTCGCTTACTCTCTCTTATTCGGATCTTATATAAGGCACATTTGCTGGCAATTATAATTGCTGTGAAATTTATGGGACTCCAAGCACTTGGATATATTGAAGTAACCAAGGGCTCATATGATGGCAGCTCTATGGAATATTTGTATCAATTCATGGTGTTTTACTATCTCTCTCTCTCTCTCCAACTTTCACTGTCCTCTCTCTTTCGCTATCTCTCTCTCTCCTCTCTCGCTCTCTCTCTCTCTCTCTCTCTCTCTCTCTCTCTCTCTCTCTCTCTCTCTCTCTCTCTCTCTCTCTCTTTGCCTCTTGGTGTGTGTATTGTTTTACTTGTTTCAGTCTTTGAACTGTGGCCACGACCAGGCATCTCCTTGAAGAGTTATATGCCGAACCCCTCCAGTATTTAATTTTCTCAAGCCTGATACTTATTCCATCAGTCTCATTTGCCGAGGATATAAAGAAACCACAACCATTGTCAAGTGCTGGTAGGGTGGTAGAGGAAACAAACATAAATACAAAGACACACTTACATAGATAAATATACATATTTGTATACAACACTCTTCATGCCATCTGGGGCTACGGTAAAAGACATTTGCCAAGGTGCCATGCAGTAGGAGTGCGCCTATATATATATATATATATATTTATATATATATATATATATATACATATATATATATACACATCAAATGAAATAAAAAACAGAACACAAAGGATGTCGCGGTACACGTGTTTCAAGCTTTATACAACAACCTATTCTTACATCAATGTATAATCGACATAACAGATAGTTTAAAGCTCTCTTCAGCCGCATGCAATTGCTATACCAAAGACTACCATCACATTATGAAAAAACCGAAAATGTACATTTTGCATTGTCTATAATGGTGGGTATATTGAGTTTCACTGAGAAGTAAGTTTGTAAATCTTCATAATCTAAATATATATATATATATATATATATATCGTAGTAATTTACTCTATCATTAAATTGTCATGTGAATAATATGTAATATTCATAATCGATTCTCTAAAAATCATACTTAGAAAAAGCAACGTGATGCAGTTCCAATATAGCTAAAACAATGCGAAGTTACAATTATACAGTTTTCTCGTAATGAACTAAGGAGTTTAAAGAAGCTGTGCGGTATTGCTTCATCCAAACAAATCTGAGATAACCGTTATTTTCTATCACACCCTGTTGGCTTAATGTTATGATTATCTCTTTTAGATATCAAAATATGTTGGTAGCTATATATCTCGGAATGAATGGAAGCAGTATGTTGTGCAAACTGCATGGAGATTAATAAAAGCTTGTTTGAATGCTTGTATCAACGCATTTATACATATATATGTATATATATATATATATATATATATATATATATATATATATATATAATATAAAATATAATATATATAAATGTATATATAATATATATATATATATACATACATATGTATATATACATATATAATACATATATATATATACACATATATATATATGTATATATATATATTCATGCATAGATACATATGTATATGCATACATACGTACATGTGCATATATGCATAATCACGTACATATATATACATATATGTGTGTGTGTTTCTAAGGTTGTATGCATATATTTCTCTGCTTTTCCGTATATGCACTAATCTGTGTATGTATACGTTTACATGTCTGTGTACAGGTATATGTATGTCTGAATATCCGTAACGTGTGTGTGTGTGTGTGTGTGTGTGTGTGTGTGTGTGTGTGTGTGGTGTATGTTTGAATGAAATACAAAGATAAGGAGATATGCCTAGTGTCTTCAGATTTATTATTCTTAATAACCATCTTGTGTTTGGGGAATTAAGATATGAAGTGAAAGCAGTATTTCAGATGTTCGGCACATGCACTCGGTTTATCTTAAAAGCTATCCACCTCCTATCTGTTAGAAACAATACCAGAGATGTTACGTCTTGAGGGGGAAAAAAGCCCGTATAATACATTACATTTCATTTCATTTGCATTAGTGACGAATACTGGCGTGGAAATTATATTAGATTTGAACGGGTATGAAATGGAGATGGTGTGTCCTCTATATTTAATGAGAGGAGTGTTGCTGTGTCCAGTTGTGTGTGTAGGTGTGTATGGTTGAATGAGCGTGCGTGTGAGCGAATGTATGTATACATACATATACATGCATATATATGTATATATATGTATATATATATATATATATAGATATATATAGAGAGAGGAGAGAGAGAGAGAGAGAGAGAAAGAAAGAAAGAAAGAGAGATAGAAAGATAGATATATAGATAGATAGATAGATAGATAGATAGATAGATAGATAAATACACTGTATATATATATATATATATATATATATACAAGTATACAAACGTATAATCTATAAATGTATATACATATAGAGTGAGAGAGAAAGACAGAGGCAGATTGAGGAAGAAAAAGATAGAGAGAGAAAGAGATAGTTAGGTCAGAACAGCATGTATATGGGGGGGTATGGGGATGCTATACATCCTTTATTATGTTATGTACATGTTAGTACCGGCCTTACATGTTCGCATGTTTAATGTTAGTAGTGATGGTGCTAAAAGTGGTCGAGGTAGTGATTTGGTGGCAGTGGGGGGAGAAGTGGTATTGAGTGTGGGTTATGGGTGTTGATGGAGGATAGTGGCATGGGAACGAATAAGAGTATAACTAATTGCGATAGATAGAGTCTAATAATCTATTCCAGCGAAGATCTGATAAGGACATCTGTGTTTCGATATATATCTCCCTTTTTTCGTTGGCATTCTATGAAAACACATTCGATTTTTTTATATATTATTGCGCATCCAGTTGATAAACGCGCGTGCGCGCACACACACGCACACACAAACACACATGCACACACAAACACACACATATATATACATGTGCGTGTGTGTGTTCGTGCATGTGTGTGTGCGTGTGTATACAGTTGTCACTAAAGTGAAGGAGGGTACTCGTAGACACTAGTATTGCTAGAAATAAGGATCAAAAGGACACTTAGACACGTAAGAACACATTTCTAATGGGTGACAAGGGAGAAAAGTGTTCTCACGTGGATAAGAGATGTTTTGAGTCAATTTTATAGCAATGCTGTTGCTCGATAGCACCCTCCATTAGTTTAGTGACAACTGCACTTGTTGCATATTGGTTCTAAATTGTGAATAACCACCTTAGTAAGAATATATATACAGGGTGATTGGAAAGTAACTCCCTATTGTAAAATGCTTATAATTTATTTATTAACTATAATTTTTTTCTCAAATTTGTTGTGTATGGGAATTGATTACATGTTGTATTTTTTCAGATTGTTTATTTTGTTCGCAATTTAGAAGCCCTACAAACATGGCTGGATGTTTTACTGTGCAGGAGTGTGCTCAGCTAGCTGCACATTACGAAGTTTAGAGATCAGTTGTTCAAGTGCAAGGACCATTAGAGGAAGACATGCTCAAGTTTATGCAAAGATAATCAAGAATTGCCATGCAAAATTCATGACTACAGGATTTGTAGCTGATACTTGAAGTGGTCATCCTTCCAAGTCGTCAAGGTCCGCATGACTGGCTGACCAGAAGCCCTGATTTAACACCCTGCGACTGTTTTTTTCTTGTGGTTTTTTTTTTGTTGGTTAAAGGAGGAAGTCTTCTCTACCAAAACAATGACTTTGGAAGCACTTGAAGGGTGAATACGAGAAGTTATGTCTTTCATTCCACAAGATTTCCGTATGAAATCAGTTGATGTGGTTCCCAGGCGGCTTCAGAAGTTGGTGGTAAATGCTGATTGCCTATATCAAATTTTAAATAAAATTCCATGCTATACACTTTCTTTACATATTGTTTTTTTTCTAAATATTATAGTTAATAAATAAATTATAAGTATTTTAAAATAGGGAGTTACTTTTCAAACCCTTATATATATATATATATATATATATATATATATATATATACGAAAAAAGCAACAAGAATGGATTAAAATCTCGGTACAATTGTTTCGTACGAGGACATCTTTAATAAGCTACAAAAAATGCAGTAAATACAGATGGCTCGTACTCCTCAGCCGAAAAAACATCAGAGAATTCCCAAACATCAAAAGGGGTAGATACAAAAGAGGGTGTAAGATTAACTGAATTGAAGAAAGTTCGATTCCTGGAGATCCGATGAAAGGTCTTAAACTTACAGAATTTGTGCATGTCTATATATAGCTCATATTGAATTGCTAATCAAGTTATGTGAAGAAATTTCGGATACAGTCATGCGAAATTTCTGAAAATCCGAGTAAGAAGCAAAGTGACTGTCATATCGTGTAGAGGAAAATCTGAGTAAGAAGCAAAGTGGCTGTCATTGAAATTTACAAGAATCGCAGATAAGTTCGATTCTTGGAGATCCGATAAAAAGTCTTGAACTTACAGAATATGTGCATGTCCCTATAGTTCATAATCCAGTTACGTGAAGAAATTTTGGGTACAATCATGCGAAAATATCAGGGAATCCGAATGAGAAGCAAAATGACAGTCTTATTCTGTAGAGGGGCAGATTGTTATTGAAATTTACAAGAATCACAGAGGGAGGAGGAAGGAAGTAGAATTTAATCAGTTACTGCTATTAATGCTATCAAAGAGAAGGGAACGGGAAGCTAAGGGGATGGACACAAGTTGATACTATAAGAAAAATCTAAGCTATTTTGGTGCAAAATTCGAACTGAGGTCAACAATTTATTTCTTTATTTATAAATGTTACTATTAATAGATTGTCAGGTTACAATGAGAGGTCATTAGAAAGGAAAGAAAAAAGGGGTTGTTTTTTAATGAAACCAAACAATTGTATTATTATTATACTATATTATATTATATTATATTATAATACATTACAATAGGTTTGGGATTAGCAGAATTAATTATTAGTGTAAAAGAAACTAAGAGAATTTAACTAACTAATTTTTTATATATGGGTTAAAGTGAAATAGACTAAGAAATGGAGATAAAAATAGAGCAAAATTTAAATTATTTATATAGTCTAATAGAAATAAATCAAATAATTTAAATCAATAAGTATTAAATAGTACAATTAAAGAGAGAATATAATCATAGCTAGTTAGATCGTATCTGTCTAGTTAAATATATAATGTACTATGTAGGAGTAATATATAAATCAAAGTGATTTTATACAAAGTGATTTTAATATACAGTTATCAATTAAAATATCATTTAAAATATTTAAGAGTCTTAGTTCGAGCGTGTATACAAGATTTTCCAAGTTCAATTCTGCTGTTTAATGAAATTTCTCTATTTTTTCTATACATTATTATTTCAAATGTTTCCATGGAGCAAAGTTGACAACCTACTCTGCTATTTTTATAGGGTATTGCTCTTCTGACTAATTCCCAATTAAGGTTATATTTGATATTATTGTTTTTTAGTTCCCAAATTTTACTAGAAAGAGTGGTGCTATCAGCTTTATGACGTAATTTGAAGGAGGAAAGATGGTTATTCAATCTCTTTTTAAATTTACAGTACATCCAACATAAGTGAATTTATTATTATCTGTGGTTATGGAGCATTTGTAGATCATGTTATTTAACCCGCATAAACCAGGTGCCGGGCATTTTGATATATATATATATACATATATATATATATATATATATATATAATATATATATATATATATTATATATATATGTATAAGGCACAGGCGTGCGCTATGGTACGAAATTTGCTTTCCAACCACATGGTTCCACGTTCAGTCCCACTGCGTGACATCTTAGTCAGCTGTGTAATAGTGTAGCTACGTGCCGCCAACACCTTGCGGGTAAATTTGCAGTATGTCAGGATGGCCAGTCTAATGACTGAAACAAGTATAAAGTAGAAGATAAAAAGACATATATATAGGCGCAGACCTGGTTGTGCGGTAAAAAGCTTGATTCTCAACCACATTCTTCCGGGTTCAGTCCATGTATAAGGAGTGAAACCGCCCAGGTGTTCATAGCTTCGATTTTATTCCATCCGTTTATTTTCGAATTAAGCATCAGTCTCAGTCTGCGTAAGTATTCCACCTTAATTTTTTCTGTCATTTTTTTTTTCGCCATTAATTAATTCATTCCCCAAATCACTAAGTACTTATAGCCCGTCTCTTCAATCTGCTTCATAACCTTCCCCGACAGTTTCGTTAGCCCGTCCATACATTTGATTTTTACCTCTCTTCAATACTAACGCACCACACTTTCTCAGTCCGAACTCCATTCTGATATCAGCACTGAAGGTATACACCGTATCAACGAGGGAACTGAGTTGGGCTTCATCTTTACCATAAAGTTTGAGTTCATCAATGAACTTTTGAATACATACCCAGCTTTTCCTTTCCTCAGAATCAGTGCCAGTAGTATCAAGCACAGTACAAAAATCAGTGGGGACAGGCAGACTCCTTGGAAGATGCCCCTCCTATTTTCTACTGTCACTAAACTTCTTCCATATACTGTCTGGTCCGTCCTTCAATTCGCCATCCTTTTTCCAAGCAATCGCTCAACATTCGATGCAATCCCAAATAGGTTCATACATTCCATGATCCAAGAATGTGAGATCGTATCGTACGCCTTACGATAGTCGATCCATGACATGGCTAAGTTACTTTTCCTCCTCTTGCAGTCTCTGAGTACAGTTTTATCTATCAGGAGTTGATTCTTGGTACCTCTGCACTTACGCTTGCAACCCTTCATCTCATATGGCAGGACTCCATTTTTTTTTAGATGTTCGTGTATTGACTCTGCGAGTATTCCAGTCAATAACTTCCACATAAGTGGCAAACAGGATATCGGCCTGTAAGTGCCTACCTGATTGCCTTTTTCAATTTTTTTCAGGTACAGCGCTGTCCTACAAATGTCAACCACTCTGGTGGTGCTTGGTCGGCATTTAACAAGGTGTTGAGTTGCTCAGCTATTCGTGCATGACATTCACCAAATCTTTTGATCCAGTAGCCTTGAACTCCATCTGATTCTGGGGCCTTCCAGTTGCCCATTCTTTTGTGATTTCCTTCACTTCCCTAACTGAAATGACTAGTTCTGCCTGTTTTGGACAGATTACTGTTTGTTTCTGTTCTTCAACTATTCAGCATCCTTATTGTGCTCCTTGCCTTTGCTCAAGATGTCACTCCAAAATCTTTGACTTTCAATGTTGTCTGGTATCAACTTTTCATCTGTACACTCTCCATCTAATTCTTTATAGAATCTCTTCTGATCTACTCTGAATAATCTATTCTGGCGGTAACCCTTCATTCTTTGGTCGTACCTTACCATATTTGCTTTCTTCGCAATGAGGCGCTGTTTCAGTTCCTCCATTACTACTTTCAAGCCCTTTCTTTCAGCATTATATTTCCTTTTCAGCGCCCTGTATTTTTGTTCACTTTTAAGCTCCCCTTTCTTTTTTCGGTCTAACACAGAGATTTCCTTCGAGAGCATTCTAACCCTGCCTGGGTTCTTCTTTTCCACCATGGATCTTTTCTTTTGTCGCTCCTATTATGTTTCTTTTTCTTGATATCGACACCCACATTTTCTGCTACGAGAATACTCGCTGCCTTGATCAAATTATTTGTTTTTGTGTTGTTTGCTCTGATGTATTTAAGAATTTCATTGACGTTTTTCGCTTCTTGGTTCAATTTCCATCGATCAACCTTTTATAGGTTGTAAATAATGTTGCTGTCGTTCTCCTGTAGTCTTACATTTATTCTGTCGTAGATTGCCTTTTGTTCATCTGTCATGTCGCTATTAGTTTTATCGTCTTCTTTTAGATCATTTATATGTCTCTCATCAAGTAAGCTACCACTGCTCCTTCCCTGTGCTATGAGATTATTCTTATCAGTAAGAACTGTATTTTTATTGTTATCTCTGGTGCTATTTTCCATGACCCTTCTTATGGTAGCTTCGAGGTCTTCTTCTTTGAAACAACGATGTTTTTCTTATTGCTCTAGCTTGATCACAAAGTATCTATTCCGTGTGTTGAAACAATCCCTTTTCTCTCCAGTGATCATACATACGTTGTCGGTAACCCCTAATTTGAGCACCATTTTCATCTACCGTGTTGCTCAGTTAGTGATACTCCATGACCACAGTATTAATTTGTTTGCTCCAGCTACACTGTATATGGTAGTCCCTTTCTGGATATCCACATAAGACGAACCAAAATCTCTGGGCCTACCGGGTATAACACTGTCACCATCATTGCTTCAGTTTCATTAGCACCATTATTCACAGTATTTTGCTTTTTATTGTCACTCATATGAGGTAGCGATTATCAGGTTGCGCAGTTACCAGTGTTTTTATAGTGACACCATCACCAGATGTATAATGATGAGCCCATAAGGAGACTCCACCCGTTTCCTTCCATTATTATTATTATCATTATTATTATTATTATTGAGTGAGCGAGCAGAGCATGCCATCAAAGTGACACTGGGGTAAAATATACGAAGCCCAGTATACCCATCATGACTACCCGTCTGATAAGGGTACACCAGGCACATGCATCACAACCATATGTGCGCGACATGGTGATCTCATATCAAGATAAACAGCATATGACCTTGCAGGTGGAGCCCAGTTAGAATTTTCTTCAGATCGAGTAACCCATCCCGCTCAAAAGGTCCCTGAATAAGGGTTGTTTAAGGACGTTGAACGAAACACCCATGTTTCCAGATGTGAATTATTCAAACCCCAAAGAATCCTTCTCAACACATGGCTATGATGCTCCCCCACTACTTCTGCTCGTGATCAGAGATGCACATATCGTCAGCCACTAAGGGACATGCTCAACTGTTTAAGGTCAAACAACTGACAAGCAAATCTGTAGTATTGAGCAGAATATTTGCTGTAACCCATCTTTTATACCAAGACAAAACAATGTACATGATAACACTTCCAATCAGTTAAGATCAGAAGCCATGAGAGCCACTGCCTGGTACTGCATCAGGGCATTTATTATTATTATTATTATTATTATTATTATTATTATTATTATTATTATTATTATTATGATTATTATTATTATTATTATTATTATTATTATTATTATATTATTATTATTATTATTATTATTATTATTACTATCATCACTGATATCACGTATATTTCTATCTTTTCGCCTTTCTTCTTGACTATTTGTGGGCCAAAGGGGCGTGCAACATCATCTACGTAGCATATGTAGTGCACCTCGTCCACCACCACAAGGTCCGGTCTGTTGTGCTCTAGCACCTGTTCTGTTTGTATTGGGAAATCTCAGAGTATTTTGCTAGTCCTGGACTCCATCACTCTTTGCAGTTTGCCCTCATACCTCGTCTTGTCTCACTCTAGCTTCCACTTTTCGCACACTTCCCCAATATATCACTTCCTCTACCTGGTCGTGTCGCCACAACTTGTAGTGGTTTGGGGCAAGTCTAGGGCATTCGTTCGTGATATGGGAAATGGTTTCATCCACTCTATTACAGATGCAACACAATGGATATACTTGTTCATTTCTCATTATTATCATCATCATCATCATCGTCATTATTATTATCATTATCTTCTTCTCCATCATCATCATCATTATCATCATCATCATCATCATCATTCGTCTTCTTATTATCATCATCATCATCATCATCATCATCATTATTATTATTATTATCTGTATATATAAATATCTAGCATAGATGGTGGGAATGTACCTTCCTGAATTAACGTGAAGGTGTAAGTGATTGCGAGTGCTTTGAATGAGAAGTTATATAGATAAATACTTATCAATATCTGCATTTATACGTATCTTTTGTCATAAAAGGCAATTAAGATATATGTACGTGTATATTTTCGAGCCTCTCGCGAGAAACATAAATTCATTTGGAGGCTCTTGCGAAGAACATAAATCACTTGCAAACATAAATCAGTTTTGGGATGCGGGTGGTTATGAAAGCTGTCAAAAGCATTCATTTCTGTTATCATCTCTAATATGCTGAATGTCATAATAACTACGCAATTTAACAATTTTATTAAGTGTTAAGTAGGTAGACATCTGTTACGTCATTTTTTTGTTATATAAGATAATCGTTATAATAGCATGTGTCTGGACATAGCATCACCACATTTGAACAAAATTTTTCTACAATGAAGGGCTCTATGTATATATGTCTTCTCATCGTGGGTAAGTAGCAACATTACGGACTTTCCTTCAAGCTCGTCAATACTCCCATCTGAGATTTTATACATTCATGCACACAAATACGGGCGTGCACAAACACAAATACACACATAGACACACTCACGCACATACACAAACACACATTCACAAACACACAGAGTTTCATTCATAGAGTGTACTCGCTTATTGACTGTCTTCACTATCTTTCTCTGTATATCTCTCACCCCCCTCTCTCTATATTTTATGTGTGTGCATGTGTGTGTTCGCGCTCGTGCTTGTGCACGTGTTTGTTGAAAATATCAACTATATATATATAAACTCTTTGCACATGATTCCAGGCTCCAGAAGGACACACACGATATGGGAGACCGAACATGCCTTCAGTCGGATCTGTTTGCTCTAGTCCAATGCGCGGGAAAGAACAATATGCTTCTAACTGAAGATAAGTTCAATTTGATCCACTTTGGAAAAGAGGATACTCTAAAACTGCCATATGCCCTCCCCTCGTGCGACTCCCTAGTGTCATCCAACAACACCAGAAACCTTAGAGAAATCATTGATTACAAACTAAGCTGGAGGTCCGACGTAAACAGCAAGGTTGACTTGGCCCGCAAGATGTGCTCCTGGATTCTGAGAACTCTCTGGTATAGAGATGCTCACACCGTCGTCCTTCTCTATCCTACTTTTCCCTAACCCCACCTTCAGTACAGTTGCCCACTATGACCTCCCCGTAAGAAGCAACTCATTATGAAAGTGGAGGCACTCCAGAGGTCAATAACAAGACAGACAGATGCCATTGACTATTGGAGCCAACTAAAAGAAATAAATTTCTACACTCATCAATATTGCACAAATGATGTTGGCATCAATTTTAAAATTCACCCAATACTTGGCCCTCGTGCTATCCGCTCACTACAAAAATCGAACTCAGAACACATAACAACATTACGACTCAACTATTTATCTAAACCGGTCCAACTGTCTTTACTATTATACCAAAATACTTCAAAACGGAAACAGATCCCATAAAATTTAAAAGTTCTGTGAAAAGATTTCTCAAAAAGATCCCAGACCAACCTCCTACACCCCAATAGGTCTCCAACATATATATATATATTTATATATATATATATAATATATATATATATATATATATATATATATATAATATATATATATATACATACATACATACATACATACATACATACATACATACATACATACATACATACATATGTACGTACGTAATACGCACATACATATAAATATATATATATATATATATATATATATATACAGACATATAAGGTTAAGATCAAAGGATCCAACTGTTGTAAGTTTGTAATTCCTGAGCCGGAAGATCTTTAAACCGGGAGATGGAAAAGTGGATTGTATATCGTTATTATGTAAAAGTGTCGTAAGTCTAAAATGTTGCTTTTTAAGAAAACGATAAAAATAGTTTCACTATTCCATAGCAAAACCGTTGTACTACACTTTGACAATTTTTGATATCTTGGCATCTGAAGCAGATTGACCAAAAGAACCACTTATTGCAAACAAAAATACAGGGTGCGTAAGTTAATTTGGGTCATTGCGGCATTTTTGCTAATTCTGTATAATCTTTGTTTCAGAAAATAATAATGGCAGAGCTTCCACTTACTCATGAAGTGAAGAAGCGTGCTGTTATTGTGGTTATAAAGGCTAAGCATAACGATTTAGAAATATCTCAATTTTTTAAAGTTTCCTGATCTTTCGTCTACAAGCTTTGTAAGGAGCTAGAAACTGAAGATAGAAACTATGACCAGTATCAAAGCATGTAAAAGCATTCTAAATGCTCTGAAACCATCAGAACTCATGGATTTATCCAACAAATTCAACAAACCATTATTTAGAATCCCAGAAATTCAACAGGTCAATTGCAAAAGATCTTCATATGTCAGAAGGAACAGTCAGAAATGTCCACGAAGACATCAGATATAAGTCTTGTATGATGCGGAAAGGTCATCTTGTCAGAAAAAGCAAAAGAAAAATCACTACAACAGATTCAAAAGGCTCTTAAACAAACTGAAAAATACAGAAGAAGATCTGATTTGGTTTTTCTCAAACGAGAAAAGCAAGATCAAAGTTAACAGAAGAAATGACAGATGGATATATACAGACCCTTCTGAATTTCCAAGTGTTATGCATACAAAATGATCTAGAACTGTCATAGGTTTAGAGGTTGTCATTAATAAAGGACATGTGATGCTTCCTTACTTCTTTCCACAATGCCTTAGAGTTAACTCTGCCGCCTACATTGAAGTCCTGGAAATAATTGTTAAGCCCTGGAGAGATAGTGTATGCATTGGAAGGCCATGTGTTTCAGTAAAACTCTGCACTACCACAAATGGCTCCATTAACACAGGAATGGCTGGCTGAAAATTTTCATGATCACATAACCCCTAACATCTGTGACTATTACATGTGGAGCGTTGTTGAGAGAGGGGTCAATGAACAAGCCGATAGAACCAAAGATTCTTTCAAAGATGTCATAGAGTAATGTTAAAAATGAACCAGGACCACTTGATTCGAGCATGTAGATGATTTACATCTCATATAGAAGCAGTTGTCGAAGCTGAATATGGCTTTATTGTGAAGCATCATAGAAAAGGTTTATTTTCATCCTCATAACATTTTTTAATAAATATAGTTATTATCTGTTATCATATATCTGTTTTCGTATAAACCATAAATCTGTCCTCAAATATCTTACGCACCCTGTAAATATTGAAAAAACAAAACACGTTTGACTACATTTGGACATACGGTAATTTAACATAATAGAAACGATATATATTACATTGCATGATAATGAGTTCAACCATGACATTACAGCCGAATTTGATTGTTCAAGTGCTTGATTATTTATTCCTTTATTGATATTTATCAATGGTGTCTCCCATTGTTTTAATGTTCCATCATTAATTGCAATTTTGACGATATAGATATGCTAGTTTATATATGATTTATAACTGTTACGCAGGAACGATAATATTTTGAAAAGGATAGGTCCTGAAATTGAATTTAATATATCTATGTCTGTGTGGGAAAGTGATAAATATAATTTACGATGACATCTTGCAGCTTCATTCTGAAACATATTTTTAAATATTTACACCAGAACTGTGTGATCTCGTCATTCGTTAGTACCTTCCTTTTGTTTGGCTTGTAGCATCTCAATTTCTTCGTACTTTGATATGTTTTCAATCGTGCTCACATAATGTGTGCTAAATTTGGAATAAAAGAAACTAAAAAAGACAGCCAGCTGGCAGAATGTGTACACTATTGAAATAAATGCCTTGGTTACTTTCTTCTGGCTGCTTTAAGTTCTGAGATCATATCGTATTGTGGTCAACTTACCTCTCTTGATAATTTATTTTATCGAAATTCCGGAGTCGAAAATTCTACATATCAATTGGGTACTGGGATCAATAGCATCAATTCCTTCCCGTCAAAATTGCAGGATTTGTGCCCTAATTACAGTTCTTTTGTAGAATTATCATTTTGAAATGCCACTAGCACTAGTAAACAGGCTGAATCATAAAAAAATCTTTTATATTTAAAATTTGTTATCTTTTGTTATCATCAAAGAACATAATATAGATCACATTTGCTAACATAAATTCAGACTAGAGTTAAATGATTTAGTTTATGTTATATTGTATGGTATTTCTTAATCTTGGTAGAAATATGGAAGCACTAAAAAAGAAAATGTCCAATTTCTAGGAATTGCTCTGGCGAATTACTGCAATAAAAGATATACTGCAAGATGTCCTCATATCGTAAAAGACAACTTCGAACTTTACTTTGGTTACTGCAAGTACATATATTTTCTTACTTACAATTATCCTACATCAAATATTTACATGTTTATTTACATATATAGAAATATCATAATTGTTTAATGCTAAAAATTCTTTAGGCTGACCCAAATCTAAAAATCGTTACTAGGAGTATAGTTTTTCAACAGTGTACTCTCATTGATTGGTATAATACCGTAATATTAATATAACATACATCGATATAATGATGGAAAAGGCTCACAATTGATTTGTAGATTATATAATATATAACTGTTTTCATCAGGTTGTTGATTTATCTCAGTAAAGGAATTATCTGAAGCATCGTTAAGATAAAAAGTAAAATCAGACACAGTTGAAATATTCGAGTGTACAGGTAGATATTTCAAACTGTCCTTAACCCTAGTGGCACCTAAATTCCCTATATATATATATAATGCACAGTATTGTCTAGTATGTTAGCCATTTTCTCAACACCGAAAAAAATGTTCACGGATATATATTTCAGACGTTTAGTCGCATATCGAAGGTGTGGTAATGCAGGTGAGAAATGCAAAGAATATTTCGCGGAAAAGTTTGAAAATGAGTGTTGTGGTAAGATATGGTCATTTATTTGGTCTTATTAACAGAAACATTGTGTCGAGGAACTACTTCAAAAACAAATTCACTTCATATCCATGGGTGTTAACTTCGCATTCTAAAGAAATTAACGTTTGAAATCAGAATATGGCCTCAGATTATGTGAACAATATTTTACATACGTTTAGTCCCCAGATTCTGGTGGTTAAGTAGTTGCGATGTCGTCATAGGGCATATTTTGGTCTGTTCTATACTGAACACTTCGGTTCCAATACTCATAATGTTCCTGTTAATTATATTTTGTTGTTCACCCAAGATTTTTTCTTTCCGGACAACTCTGTTTTCTCCTCTACAATTCCTTGAAGAATTGTCTTCAAAAGCTCACAAAAATTCATTACATACCATAAATTTCAGCTTCCTTTCCATCAGCGTGAATGGAGGAATTCATGTCATACAATGTCATACTGGATAGCTTCGCCGTTTGGTCGTTTTGGATGAAGTCCAAGTGGAAGATGCTTAAGAATCTGTGATAATATATCATTAATAGTACCGTTATCGGTGCATTGATGCATTGATACCAGCAAAGATACGATTCTGTCAGTTTGTCATGCACGTGAGGAGACCAAATTTACTTCGCAGAAATCGGATCTTTTGGCTAAAAGAGATATTTCTGACCTTTATATTCGTTTTAGCCTGGTTAATTCAGTCATTGACACATGTTCCACAAGTACTACATCTGTTCACGTTCTAATAACATTTATGATTGATTTCAGTTATATGTTCTTGTGAATGGGCAGAACTACTTACTGGGGTAAAGCCGTTAGCATTGCTTATGAGTTTAGTTTTCTCGTCAGTTAATTCTGTGATCAATGTTGTCACAAAAACCTAGGTTTCTGAGCTTTCCAGTTCCATTGGTGAGTGTACCCAGATTGTCTTTAAAGGTATTGTTTATATTTTGTTCCTTGAAGTCGTTGAAGAGTGGGGCAGAGTGAGTGCACTACCCGTTTCTTACGGTGGCAATGGAGCATCGCGTCAAATCTGATTGTATATGTCAACTGTTTTCAATCTCTTTATTGCGGTGCATAAAAGTTTTCCGTTAGTCTCTATCATAAGCCTTCTTGAAGTCAATGATCTCTATCATAACCTTCCTGGAGTCAATGAAGGTATTTGAGGAATTTCACTAGCCAACCAGGGGATGAGGCGTAGAATGTAAGGATCTACATTGCGGCTTCTCTTTTCCTCTTTTGCACATTAGCTGCTGACCAGAGATGTCACCGTTTACTGACTTCCCATATTTCAGTAATCATACACTAGCTTCGTTTTTTCGAATGTATACGTTGTTATCTAGTAAAATTCCTCTGCATTCAGCACAGTTGAATCGCTTCTCTCCTAACTGTTCGGTTTTAAACATCACGACCTTCGTAATGTTACCTTTATTTCAGAGAGGAATTTTCCAGTTTTATCATTACTTTGAGATTATCAACTAAGTGAGGTTTTTAACAAGCTGGAATAATTTTGTAGGTGTTGTTATTGTTAGAAATGATGTTCTCACTCTCAGCATAATGCCCAGTAACCCGTCTTAGTCGTCTTTCCCGAAACAAATTAATGATGTTATGATATATTCGTGGATGAGCCTTCATCAAGGAAAGCAAAGAACAAAGCTGTTCTAGGTGTGACGCTCCTTACTTCTTAACTATGGAGGACTAAATCATGCAATGGGTATTTTCATTTTCAATACATTTTAATACAACGTGATTTGTAGAAAATTTAAATGATAATTCCAGCAGTTTAAAATACTTTCGTAGGTTATGGATACTGCGTATAAATCAATATATATTTTGCTAATTAAACCACGTAAAAATGATTATTTGTATGAAAGACCACGTAAAGTATCTCAACTACAATGTGTACGTTTGCAAATTGTGTTCATATTACTGTATATACAACTACACACTGTCTCAAGGACGTTATATAAGACTATACATAGTGTCTCAAGTATTGTATATAACACTTCACACAGTATAATGTACTGTGTCACAATTCCCACAGTCTCAAATTTTGCCAAGCTCTAATAAGATCAGTAAGAGTGATCATCTTAGCATCTATGTGTCTGGTGCAGTATACAACTTTATGCACAGCTATATATGATGCGTGATTAGTGACGAAAATGCTGTATTGTAATGAGCGTCACTATATGCTTTGTGATATGTAATGAAAATTTATGTACATAAGATTTAAAACACTAGGACGTATCTTTATATTACTATGTTCTAGAAAAAAGATATTAAATACGTTTTGTTATACAAAACTACATAGTCTTGTATAAGAAAACAGACAATTTGCCATCGAGCGTTTTATTACAGTAATAATGCTAAACTATTTTCAAAATATCATAATCAGCCACACTAGATATTACAATCTCTAGACAAATGGAACACACATTATCAAGCAATTTTCGAAACGAATAGTTACAATTTCACACAAGTCAGACGTTACAACATACCAATCATCTACCTAGATCCTGACTCGTAGCATTATACTATCGCAGGTTGTGGTTTCTGCAATAGACTTCTGCATAGCACTGTAAACCAATGAAACAAATTTTAAAATACAAATACATATTAACAGAATTACGTATATGTTTATAAACTACTCCGAACTTGAAGGTATTATTGTAAGATTCCTCGATAATGTTATATGTTCATACAAATATAACAACAAAAAACTAAAAAAAAAACAGTTTCTGTTATAATATTCACTTGTTTCTTTGTCTTTCTGTGGGGTTGGGCTATTAAATATAAATGAAAAAAACAATATATGATATCACAAAAGCTAATTAGAATAGAAAATCATCTCTTCCATCGATAATCTACTTGCTACAGAATACCATCCGGTAGCTTGAGAGCAGAATTAAATATTGTAATTTAAGTGTCTCATATAATAGTTCCTCCGTATGTTACCTATATTTAGGAGGTTAAAATATATTATTACTAAATTTCTAGGTCTTGCAGAGCCAGAAACCTGTAAACAAACAGCGAGAAAAACATGTAAACATGCTTTAATTCTCCATCCTATAAGAAGACCAGATAAGCATCGTTGCAGGTATATATGTTTCATTCCTATTCTCACTACATGTTATATATATATTCTTGAATATCACCTAAGAGGTTTGGATGCAAATTGTGCTGCAGCTGACAGTGTACAATTAAAATATTTTGCAAATCACTCTCTGCACAGTATTTTCAATGACTTTCAGTATGTGTAGTATGTGGTTGTACATGGCATGTATTCGAGGTTTGGTTTATTTTATTAATCATGTAGTTGATTACAGTATGTTTTTTGTAATGCTGTACTGGTTGGTGAAAGTGAATAGTAAACACTTACAGAAAATGTTAAAAATGAAGCACCTCAACTTAATAAGAGAATGCTAGACTGCAACATTTGTTATCAGGCCGTCTCATTTTACATCGACGCGCCAGGGGTATATTTCCAGACGGGTTTATAATATGTTGTACATATTAATCCACAAATTGCTTTAAGATACTAGAATGAAGTTGGACTTATGATGTTGGACAGGAGGTATTTCATATTGAAAACAATACTATGGAAATTTCTCATTTAAAAATCTTATCTACAAAGAATTTGTATATGGTTTTAAATACTATCGAATATGGAAAACATTTAATTTTTTTCATTTTCTCATATCTAAATATGTATATATATATATATATATATATATATATATATTGATATCAAGTCACGACTGCTTAAAATTCCCTACCATTGTCTGTGATCAAATCAGGAGACAAATGTATTTTAAACAAAATGTTCAGAAAGTATATTTTTCAAAGCAGCTCTTCCCAAAATCTGTTAGTTAAAAATCGTGTCAATCACTTATTTGAACAATTGCTAACATATGACAAAACGGTTGGACACAGTTCGAACTTTACTTCAGATTAAAACACAATAAATACTGGTTTCAAACTTTGGCACAAGGCCAGCAACTTTTGCGGAAGGGGTGAAATCAATTACATCGTCACCAGTTCTCAATTACTACTTATTTTATTGACCCCGGCAGAATTTAAACAGAGAACGTGAAGACGAACGGAATGCGACTAAACACTTCAGCTGTTGTTCTAATGATTCTGCCAGTGCGACACTTTCTAAAACTATTGTAAATATTGCTAAATATGTAAAGCGCACTACATGGTTAAGAAAACCTTGTTGGATTTAACTTCCTCTGATATTTTTAAAGGTGCTCTCTGTTTTACTTTATGTTCAAGACGCCTGCGTATATATCAGTCTTGTGCTTCTACTGACAAGAACTATGAATGCAAAGATCAGTTCGCTAATTTACATTTCGCTCTGTGTGAAGGTAAGTTATTTTCTTATTGACTTAAGTTTCGAATTCAAATATGAATTTTCTGACATCAACGAAATATGATTGAAACAGAAATTACTTTTGTGAATTTATGTTAAAAGTTCATATCCCACTAATGTAGAATTGTCAATTAGACTCTCATTTGAAAATAGAAACCCGGTTTTTTTTCCCAATGTAGATACTGTTTGCTTTGAAACCTCACCTCGTAATGAAATTGTAGTATCGTCGTTGTGACATTCTGTGACCAGTCTTTTTCAACTAGTATGACGAGTACTAGATGCTGCATCTCAGCTTGAGGCTTCCTAACAAAATATATTAACCCACCACGTTGCTGTGCTTGATAGATTCATCATATACTGATCAAAGAATGGTGCATGTCTATCATAAAAAAGATTTGATCGTATGTAAACTCTGTAATGGAGGCTGGATATGTTTATCAGTTTATCCTCGTACCTAATCCCTTTATATTGTGAACAGCTCTTAGGTGTTCCTCCTTCCGACGCATTACTGTGCATGCAAATTCTTCAAGGGTATCATTCACCATTGACCTTCATCTCTTCAGTGGTTCAGGAAGATGTTGAAGTATAAAAGGAAAGGAATCAGAACTGAGAAACTGATAAATATTAGGTAGCCACAGCATCAGTTGAACCTTGAGGTAAAGCTTGTATCTCCAGCGAGACACAAGCAAATTAAAAATTTGTATATATTATGTTTGATTAGATTTTCATTGATACTTTACAATTCATTTGGATCCGGGTCTATGGCCTAACCTACAAACACAAGTAAAATTTGAAAACTGTTGCTGATAATCTTCGCATTTCCAATTTGTTTTCCTACACGTTAGTCACACATTGATTGATAAAGTACCAATATAATCAATAATGTCTTTTACATCGACTTATTTTATATGTACTTATTTTATAATTAAATGGGTCAGATGTTGTAAGTAATGCAACATTTGAAATAAAACATGGAGGTAAAAATCAGTGTATGAAGACTGCTATAACACAAATTAAGAAAAATGAGGAGAAAGAATATTTTCCATGTACAAGATCAGACCTCTGACTGGTTATAGTGGGTCTTTATAAAACTGACAAGTCGGAGTTAAACCATGTCGGTAAAGCGAAATAATTGTCTAAACACTCATTATTACACGGGTCTTTTACGAGAACTTCTATACCTTTGGTACCAGTGTCGCGAAATATAACACTATTCACAAATCTCTAGATTAAAAATAAATCAATATTGATATATGGATATAAGAACACAGATACTAGGCTATATACAATGTACCCACTGATGTTGCAGATGTGGTAGTGGATACCAGTGCAACAGAGGAGTATTGAGTTGTTTTGAAGATATCTGAAATTATTTAGATTAGAATGTGACAATTGCGATGAAATGTTGATGAGGATAATGTCATTGCAAGCAATGTTGTTGAGAGGAAAATAGTATAGGGCAGAGTATTTTCAAGAGTCAGAATACTAAGGAATGTGGTTTTCAGCTGAGAATATTTATAAATCGTCAAGTGTTAACATAAAGATACTATAAACGTATTAATCAAAAGCTGTTCTAGGTGTGACGCTCCTTACTTCTTATCTATGGAGGACTAAATCATGCAGCGGATTTATTATGTTTCATTAGTATGATACGATATCACAGCAAAAAGACAAATCTAATATGACATACCCTACGGAACACTTTTCTAAAAGAAGCATACACGTCTACTCTCAGAAAAGAAATTCAGAAAGATAAGCAACAACTCAGAATCTCTTCCTGCGCTAGACGTCTGCATGGCACCGTAAACTATTAAATGAATTATAATACACAAACATATTATAAACACTGTTACAAAATAAGAATACATTATTTCGAATACATCAAGCCTAAAAATATCATTGCAATCATCTGCATTTTCAAATACTCAAAACATGAAAATCCAGAAAATGGGTAGAATTTCAATAATTATACAAGATATTTTAAACTTAAATTTAAAACTATGACACAACCACATTTCATAATTTGTTCGTTCTATGATCAACATTTGTACTATAGATTAATATGAATACTATTCATTCAAATGAACAGTGCGTCTTAGTTTATGGTGTAGCATGTAAAATTTCATCATTATGGAATAAGTACTAAAGAACTAAAGGCAAAAACCTTCAATTTTGCAGTTACCAGAGATCCTCGGGAATGCATGGCAAGTTACCATCAAACGTGCTTCAAAGCTGTAAGAGAATACCCAATACGGCAACCAGATTTGGAGTACTGCAAGTACATATACATATAGATACATAAATACATACATACATATATACATACATGTGTGTGTGTGTGTGTGTGGTGTGTGTGTGTGTGTGTGTGTGTGTGTGTGTGTGTGTTGTGTAACATACATATAAGAGGGGTGACCACTAAGTGGACATCTATGTGCTAGAAGTCGAGCCCCTATGGTCTTACCACTAAAAGAATGTTCTCAAGAAAGTTTAGCAAACGCCAGAACGTAAGCGGGCAAGACAAATGAAAAGATACAACATATACAGTTTAATGACAAACCAATTTCGTTGTTACCACTCACGTAATTACTTACGTAGATGTCCGCAACAAGTCAGTGGAGATGTATGAAGAGACGATCACACTGACGAGTTGCGGACATGTACGTAAGTAATTACGTGAGTGGTAACAACGAAACTGGTTTGTCATTAAACTGTATATTTTGTATCTTTTCATTTGTCTCACGCGCCAACGTTCTGGCGTTTGCTAAATTTTCTTGAGAACATTCCTTCCTTACTGGTAAGACCACAGGCGGTCGACTTTAGCGTATGGATGTACACTTAGTGGTTATCCCCTCTTATATGTATGTAATATAATTTTAATGAATCTTCAGATTTTTCTATATGCTAAACTATTGGTTTTAAATTAATATTTAATTTTTCACCCTTATTATTTTAAATTTATATATATATATATAATTCAGTTTTGGGGATTAATAGAGATGCGGGTATTTTATTTCAGATAATACAAAAAAATAACCTAATGATTAGATCTGAAGGTAAACTCACGGTATCTATTTGCACATCACGAAATAATACTTTAAAGGATATAAACAGTATTCCAACAGGGTATAATATAATTCCTTAATTAACTCCTACTTACGTTAAAATTAAAATTATCAATGTCCACGTAAGAAACTGTACGATATGCAGATACATGTAATACTAAAGGGTTGTACCTGATTGATTTCGAAATTCGTTTTTCCCAAATTATTTTAAGTAATACATACATACATATATATATATATATATATATATATATATATATATATATATATATATATATATATATATACACATACATACATACATATATACATACTTTCATTTCTACTTTTATTTTTATTATTATTGCTGCATCTAATGCTTATATTTTTATTTATTTATATAAATAAATACATGCTATAGTCAGTCAATGGACTAGTATATAAACAATTTCTGCTTCTGACTACTAATTATTTTATCATTCTCGGACGTATGGAAGCATAGTTAAGCTAAGTAGTTATTTGATCCCAGAATGTACATAACGTTTACAGATATTTTAAACTTGTAAATATTTCATCAATCAAAAATGGTCTTAAGTTCAATGTATTAATAAGCAAAATGTTGCTAGATATATTAATCATTTCCTCTGTAAGTTTTGAAATAGTGTATTCTGATTTATTTTCATCATCCAGACGCCTTGTTATATTAAAAAGATGTGCTGAACAAGATAAGAACAATGCGTGCGTAAAATTCTTCAACAAAATCGCTGAGAATAACTGTCAACGTGAGAAACTTTTTAATTAATTGCATCTTATTTGAAAAGGTATTGCATTGATGAACTATATTCTGAATAGAAATTATTTTATTAAGTATTTTTTCGTGTTCATATCCCAGATGCATCGATTTTTCATTCAAATGAATTTAAAATTTCAGTAAACAAATATAGTAAATAATGATTTACTTTAGACTCTAAAACTCCTGTTAGCTGTAGCGGCTATGTTCTAGAGCCCTTCTACGCTAATGATTTTCTTGTCTATTCCTTGATGTTATGTTTCTATCTTTTTCTGTTTTCGCCCCTTCTTTGAATTCCTGTCACATTCGATTGAAGAATGTACTTTGAAAGTCTACTGGACTATTTTGATATTACCAACATCATATACCCCAACCACAAAACAATATAGAAAACTATATACATGATACCAAAACTGGAAAACGAACATATCAATAAACCTGGAAAACTTGTAGATTATGACAATTATAATTCTTTTTCAATCCAACTAATCACCATCGTTTGCTCTGCGCATAAATCGCAATACCCTATACACAATATCTATTGCGTCAAACCACGTATTGTTGATTACAAATGATAACATATATTAAGATCAAATTCATATGTTTTAATTTGTATTGTATGAGGTAATATTTCCCGAAAATTTGAAGATTATTCATGTTATAATGAAATAATATGTTAAATCTGCATATGTTGCAGCGGTCGACAATTGCACAAATTCCTTCAAAGCAATTTGCCCTGAAGCTGAAAAAGTCTATCCCATACGTAACCCAGACGCGGATTACTGCGAGTAAATATATTACTTTACTGATCTTACATTTATTGTTACATGGAATTTTTACAGGTTTATAGTTTTAATCATACAACCAACTGTTAATTACATTGGTTTGTTGGAGTGTATTGGATTCAATTAGAAACAGAAATTGATTGTTGCTAAAATACACCGATCTAAAAATGATGCATATCGACAACAATCTGACTAATCAACGTTTAATCAATTAAGAATTATATGGTTAATTGCATATATTGGCAAAAGTTTACAAATGTGCACCTTAAATAAATAGTTCTTTAACAATTCCCGGAAATTTTCATAGATAAAATGTTATGCTTTATAAAACTAATGAGAACGTCTCATCATTGAAAACGTGCTTCTCAGAATTTTGTTATGCATACGCACACAAATACGATTAATAAGCATTTTTCGTAGTTTTTCATTCTAATTATTCCCTTTTAAACATAATTTTCCGCGAAATGCACCAGTATTTTTAAAATTCAATCTTCATAGCCTGATGCTAGAAATCGGGTTGAAAATTATAGTTTATCACTTGGTAAGAAATGTCTATCCAGGAAATATATCAGCATGTGAACAAAATAAATATTACAAGATATTTGAAACCAGTACTAAGTTTGTGAAGCCTAACGAAATTAATCTTAATACCTGAATAATCGAAAACGTTGCCAAATTTTCATGTTTAAAATGCATTTAGTTTCTAATTTTTATATTCTAGTCGTTTGCGCGTATATCAAATATGTGCTACTACAAAGAAAGACAAGTGCAAACAACACTTTAACGAACTATTTCGCGCAATATGTGTAGGTAAGAGGCTTTTTTCTAAATTTTGTTTTTCATAATGGCAGAAATGACGCAACCTGTAAAATAGTAGATGTGGTCTACCACTTATCCCATCCATGTGTCTTTTATGCTTTGCAGATGGATAGAAACATTCAAACACTTTATTCTCTAATAATTAAACAAATATATGATAATGATGGAGACGATGAGATTGCTAAATGGACTGGATGGGAATTGAGTGATAGGATCAACATTAGTTTTTGATTCTTCTTAAGCATATACAATGTACGAAATTTTTTTTTACCAGCTGTGTTAGTTTTGGTGATGGTCTTGTTGACTGCTGTCTAGTTTGTCAGTTGAACGGAACGATTCATTAATAAATAGATATGTGTAAATATCTCTCATTCTAAATAAATGAAGCTCAGAAACACGATTTTCTGGTTTAGTTCCATGTAAGCCTCATCTAGACAAATGGCCAAAGAGTTTGTAGTTCTGATCGTAATATTGCTTTTTTGTCTATCAGGGACTACATTGTCCAATATTACCAGCCAATTTTAAGACAATACAGTGAGATTTCTTGGGGATTTAGCTGCCATTTCTAGACATTTCAGCAGCTACTTAAAGTCACATTTCTTGACTACTAACTGAGTATATAAATTAATATTTTCTGTTCTTTCGACCAGGATAAGCTGATAGTCAATCCAAAGACAATAAATTAGTTGTAAAACTCCTCATATCGGGTCATGTTTCATTACAAACAATATCAAGCAATGTTTCACTTGGTGGTGTGTGTGTGTGTGTGTGTGTGTGTGTGTGACTGAGGTAGGACTGAAGTTTTTTGTGCAGCCATAAATGATGTACGATGAGTGATGCAACTAGCAAACCGGTTTCTTCACGATCTTCTGGCTATGCTTTTGAAGTTCATGGAAAATTCGTTTGCTTATGATTTATAAAATAGTGTTGGTAGGACATATCTTTGTAATATTGGTTTCTGGAAACTACACATAAAATGCATTTTGATATTGACTGTTATGAATTTAGAATGGACGAGCGGTTTGCTATTGAATACTTCATATTTGGAAGCTAACGAAATGTTCAAAGGTTGCTATTGTAGCAGAAATGTTACAGTAGTTTTCTGATGTCATTTTCTGATGTAAGTGGCGTAGCTTTCATTTCATAATGTTTATGATCATGAAAATATTAATCAAACTATTTGGAAATATCAGTATGGGTAACAGCAGCCTCACTATATATTATTATTAGCAATATCATTACAACTGTAGGTAACATACTTTATCAGATGCTTTTCCAAAAGAAAACACGACAATTACATACAGATAACACACTGAGAAAGACTAGGTTCTGAACCATCCATCTAGACCTTCATTTTGGAACACTATACATCAGTGAAGAAACTAAAAAAGATATACTTTATAAAAAAAGTTGTTGAGATTGGAAATAAATCACATTAAATCTAATGTATTATTAAAATTTTCAAAAATTTTCAACTGCATAAAACAAAATATAACCCAGAAAATGGTTAGTATTTGAATAATTATCAACATTAATTTTCTCTAATTCACAAACCGACTCCCATCAGTTGGAGTGCATAAAATCGCACAATTACATAAATAGTATCCATTCCATCGGCAAACGCTGTATTATAGATTGCAACAATTAACGTGAACTCAGACGGAAGCAAAGTTTTAAGTTATGGTCTATCATGTAATCTTTCGTCTTTATGGTATGAATTTTTAAGAATTAAAGACCGAAACCATTAAAATTATAGTTCATGAAGAAGTACCTGACTGCATGGAAATGTACAAATCAACTTGCTTCGAGGCCTTCAGCAATTATCCTGAAACGAATCCGGATATAAACTACTGCAAGTACGTATATTCGCTTACTATCTCTAGCATTATTTGACACTTGGTTTCAGTTTCTGTCTGAATGAGCAGCACCTTTAGCAATTACCCATTTCCACAGATTCTTAATACCTGAATTTTATAGACGGAAAACCGTCGTATGAATGTATGTATGTATGTATGTACATGCATGTATATATATATATATATAAATATATATATATATATATATATATATATATATATATATACGCACACATACTTGCATGCATACATGTGTATGTGTGTATGTGTGTGTGTGTAGGCATGCTTGAGTGTCAAGCTTAAACGAACTCTTGACTTTGATTTGGTAATTTAGAACAATTCAAAGTACGGACTCATAAAAGCTGCTGACCGGTATTTAAAACAAGTTGAATAATAAAAGATTAAGAATATACAACGGTATCGTGAACAGCTAATTTCTAATAATCTTTAGGACGCAACTAGAAATCATTTATTGAAGTGGATGAGGGTACCGTGCCTGATTAGTAGTAATCATACCGACCTAACGACGCTGCGTATCAACGTTTAGCATATTACCGAGTGTAAAACTGATTTCTAATATATGAACAAGTATATAAATATATTACTCCTGCTTCTCACTACGAATTATTTTATAAATCCCGGGAATATGAAAGGATAATTACGCATTACAGTTATTTGGCTTCCCGATGAATACACTATTTATATTGCCAATTATTTGAAACTGGTACAAAGTATATCAATCCTCAAAAAATTGTTCTTCAATAAATCATTAAACTGAAAGATTGCCACCTATATTCATAATATCTTTTGTTTTGAATAATTCTTCAGTATATTTTTATCTTCCAGACGCCTCCCCGTATTACTTAAGTGTGCTAATGACGATGAAAACAAGCATTGCACGGTTTCTTTCGAAATACTTTCCATAAGGCACTGCGAAGGTAAGGTTGCTATGCAGCATGAATATAAATCAATCATTAAAATGATAAATGAAATAATGCAACATTATTAAAATATTTATCAAAACACTCTATGATGCAGAAGACAAAGATCTGGAATCGCGACATACGCACAAACTAAATAGACTGTCTCTTTTCCGGCAGATATTTGCATGGTACCGTAATACAATAAAGAATTTCTGAAACACTAAGATATGAAAATAGAAATCTACTATTCCTTACATGAAGGCATTATGTGATACACCGGTATCTTGAAATATTCATAATACTAAACACAACACTAATAGGTAGGAATTAGACAGTAATATATTTATAACTTTTTACTTTAGTTCTAAATGAAGTTATACTTTCATTTGCTACACACAAAATCACAATATTTCGTTGCTATATTATCTTTTCATCATCAAACCCTGTAATGTAGATTACAAATAATAATATGGATTAATACCAAATATAAATGCTTTAATATATATTTCATCATAATATTTTCTTAATACGAAAGAAAATGTCAAAATCTGTTGCAGTGGAAGATTCTTGCACAAGTTTCATGGAATCAAAATGTCCGCAAGCTAAAAAAGATTATCCCATAGCTAAACCAGATTTGGATTACTGCAAGTACATATATATATTCTTACTACTTTACAATTATTTTTACATTTAATATTAATAAACTGGTATAAATTTGTAATAATACACACATATCATCAACCATTAATTACTAATATTTTTTTTTTTACATTGGTAGAGGCGGCGCGCTGTCAGAGTCGTTAGCACGCCAGTAAAATGTTTAGCGACATTTCGTCTATCTTCACTTTCTGAGTTCAAATTTCACGAAGGTAGCCTTTGTCTTTCATCGATGAAATTATAACAAATTGAGCACTGGGGTCGGTGTAATCGATGTAACTGTTCCGTCGAAATTTCCGGCCTTGTGCCCAAATTTGAAATCAGTATTTCTTACATTGGTACTAATTAATACATTGTTGGTTGGAGTAGTTTACATTCAGTAGGAAACAGTATATCGATTAGTGCTAACTATGTTGACCTACAATGGTGCATATTAACGACAATGTGACTTGAACAGATTTGGCAAACCAGTAAGTACAGGGTGCGATGTGTAAATTGTCGCCATTTTATATTGTTAATTTCGCGCATGCCTGTTGTTTTTGATTTTGTCGACTACACAATGTAGCAGAGTCAGTTGGATACCGCATGTGAGAAAAACAGCACCATGACGCAATTCACTCTGCGAGAAATTTAAAAACGACATGCTGTACTGCTTAGCATTCGCACCGGAAGCTCCACTACGAGTATTTACCAATATGAACATGTACCGAGAGTGATAAAAATCGAACATCCAGTCAACATCATGGTGTTTGAAGTAATCACTAGTGGTGGCGACGTTATGCCTCGATTCATCTTCCCACACAGCCTCAGACGCAACATAGAGGCCTACATCAAGTGCGTAGTGAAGGTAATGCTGTCCTAGGCTAAGCGGGGGACTGCTGGAAGTCCTATGCCTGGCAATAGGAGTCTGCAACATGCCAAACTAGCAGAACCCAGTAATGACAATTTCTGTGACCACATCTCCCCTAAACTTTGGCCACCTAACTCCCCAGACTGCAACTCCTTTGATTATGTGTGGGGTACAGTTGAACGAGAGACCAACAAAACTCTTTGTAACACCAATGATGAACTGAAAGCAAGGATTACGGCAGCATTCACCAACTTAAACAAGGGGACCATCCAGATAGTTGCAGGAGATTCCGAAGTCGTTTGGAGACGATTTTATTGAATAAATTTACTCTTTTGTATTTCAAGATATTTTTATGTAATTTTGGTAAATATATCTGCTAAAATGAGAAGTCAGTGTTACTTTCATTTTTGCGTAATTTAGACGACTATTTATTCACCGCACCTTGTATATAAGTAATACTAAATATGGCACAAGTTCACAAATGTGCACTTAGGACAGATCGAGAGACCGAAACATGTCAATCTTTAAAAATATGTCATGCTTTAGGAAACCTATAGTAATGTTTGATCATCACAAGACACATGCTATTTAGAATTTGTTGTTTATTATTAAACCTTTATTTTATTTTGTTCAAATGATTCAGTGTAAAACATCATTTTGTTACAATTTACTACATGAAATGCAGCAATATTTAAAGTTTATTGCCAGATGTTAGAAATCAGTTTGTAAAATTTAATTCTTCATTTGATTTTTACAACCCTGGAAATATAAAATACACAATGGTAGCGTGATATCAGTATGTAAAGAAGATAAAAGCTTGGTTTCAAACATTTAGCACAAGGCAAGGAATTTCTGGAGAGTGGGGAGAGCCAGTTACATCGACACCAGCGCTCAGCTAGTTCTTATTTAATCGACCTCGAAAAGCTGAAAAACAAAGACCACTGAGGCGTAATTTGAACTCAGAATGTAATGAGCAAGTCCAAACAGCACTACGATATTTGACCGATATGCTAGCGATTCCGTCAATTTTCCGCCTTGCAGCGCACATAAATATTACAAGATATTTGAAGCTGATAACAGAGTTTATAAACTCTGGCGTAATTTAATCTCATTATGTTAATAATCGAAAATATTCTCCATTATATTATAACTTACCTTTTTCTGAAGTGAATTTCTCATATCTATCTTGATTTTGCAGACGCCTTGAGAAATACAAAAGTTGTGCTAAAAATATCAATGAGAAGTGCTGGGATTTCTACAATGGACTCTCTATTGATAATTGTCCTCGTAAGATATACTTTATTCACACATATTGACAGAAACGGTGTATTTGCAAACTAAATTCGAAACATATTACATTTTATAAGTTACGTTATCAACAGAAAGCCTGAAATTTCGGGGAATGGATATAGTTGATCACATTGACTCCAGTGCTCAACCGATACTTGAAGTTGCTCACATTGACAACAATGCTCAATTGATACTTTACGTTACTGACTCCGAAGGGAGGAAAGGTAAAGTTGACCACAGCGGAATTTGAAATTAGAACGTAAAGACAGATGGAATACTGCTAATGATTCCTCCAGTTTACCAGTACGGGCATAATAATAATTATTTCAGGCACTTGTTTGACTAATTGAAATAGCTCACCTCAAAACACATAATTCCCCATGTACGCAAGATTATGTAAATAATTTATCCATTTTTAGCCACAAACTATATATTGCAGATCGCAACAGTTAACTTGGAATGAGTACTATAATAAGTATTTTCTTTAAAATCTAACCGAAAAATATCCACGAAGAACCATGAACAAAATCACAAAATTCATTTCAGAAAACATCTTTGTCATGATTAAACCATGTAATACAGCCTATAACCGCTAATGCTGGGTAAGACCAAAATTAGTCGATTTAATTTCTGTTGGGGCATCTAATAATTCAAAAGTTTTGATTAGAAAATCAAAGGATATGTCAAATTTGTATGTATTGCAGGTAATGACATATGCATAAACGAGTTCCAAAATTTGTGTCCCAATGCGGAACGAAATTATCCTAAGCGTATTCCAGATTCAAATTTTTGCAAGTACATATGTTTTCTTACTACTCTTACTATTATTACTACATCTAAAATTTACGTGTTTATTCAATTTTACATTGGTATATTCAAATATTTAAGAACAATATTTCTTACATCGGCACAACCCAAGAAATGCTTACTTGAAATATGCTAGATTAAAATAAGGAACATATATTAATCGGTGTCAACTGTATCGATTTTAAGACAATATATTTTGACCTAAAATGTGCAGTTAGTCCAATGGTTCTTGAATGATGCACGCTAGTTTTCATTTTCTAAATGTAATTGAATTCTATAGAAAACCCCAAGTAATGTTTAATCTTTATCTAAAAAGTGTATACTAGTAGAGAAAATGTGGGCATAAAAAGATTAATTAAACTTGGAAATGTTCAGGATAAGAAATAAAAATAAAGTTTTAAATTATTGCGGCTGAAAGAGTTTCAGTTTCATTCATCTGTAAATGAGTACACTCCTTTCAATACTGACACTTCCTATGATACACTTTCTTCTATCGAACTTCCTATATCTACTCCAGATACAATAATATACGTTTGATTAACGGTGGGAATCGAAACACACATATGCGACAGAGATACAGAATTTTCTGCTATATACCTCATATTTTCCAAATGTTTTAATTCAAACATGTTAAAATTTAAAGTAAAGTCAGTAGGTACGGTTGTGTAGTAAGGAATTTAGTTCTCGAAACATTGTTCAGAGTTCAGTTCCACTCCGTGGCACCATGGTCAAGTGTTGTCTACTATAGTACTATGTCAACCGAAGCTTTGTTAGTGGATGCGATAGACGGCAATTGAAAAAAGTCCGTAGTATATATATATATATATATTATATATATATATATATATATATATATATATATATATATATATATACACATATATATATATGCATGTATGTTTATGCATATATATATATATATATGTATATATATATATATATATATATATATATATACATACATTCATGCATACATATATACTTACATATGTATATATATATGCATGCATGTATATATATATATATATATATATATATATATATACATACATATATACATATATATACATACATATATACATATATATATATATATATACATACATATATACATATATATATATATACATATATATATATATATACATATATACATACATATATACATATATACATACATATATACATATATATATATATAACATTTTAAGGTTATACCTGGTTGTGATCTATAGTGAGTTTTAACTTCAGTACATCAATAATTTAAAGTATTACGAAATTGTATTCTTTTATCTGAAATGATTTTCTTTTGTTTTTATATTCCAGTCGCCTGTTAACATATTATATGTGTGCTCATGAGGTAGCACACGAATGCGAAAGGCACTTCGTCACTGTCTATCACATAATATGTAAAAGTAAGAATATTTTTAGTTATTTTATATTCTTGGTGATTCAACCAATTCTGAAATCAAATTATATTTCGTATCCCGCTAAACCTTGATTTTGCATTCAATAAAAATTACGTTTCGAAATATTAGCCCTTACTAATGTCCATAAAAAATTATTTACCTTCCGATAGAAGAGACTATAAACATTGCAACAGTTTACATAAAACATGGAGCCAACCATCACCGTTGAAGGAAGATGACCTAAAATCTCGAATTCAACGCACAGATAACGGCTACGCTAACCTAAATTTAGATTTATGGGGAGAGAGAAAAATATCGTTTTTTTCATTTTTACTTTTGACGTCTAGGTGTCAAACCACGCTACAATCTGGTAAATCAAAATATTGGATTGCCAAATAAGTTCTCGTGGAGGCTTTTATTTAAATTTTTTAAAAGGTTTAATAAAAAATAACAACTAATTAATCAATACTGTATTCACCATTGTTGTTTACAATTTCTTCCCAACGTCCAACTAGATTTTCAATATCTCATTGGTAGAAATCACCCCATTTCAACTAGAAAAATCGATCCAACCAAGCTCTCAATTCTGCATCGGTATTGAACGAATCTCCGCGCATAGTATTTGAAAGAGATCGAAAGAGGTGGAAATCCGTTGGTTCCATATCAGGAGTGTACAGCGGGTGTAGCAACACTTCCCAGCCATGCGTTTGAATGCCTTCCTTGGTCATATTGGTGATATGAGGGTGGGCGTTGTCGTACAGCAGAAGAACTCCATGCTGTCGATTAGGTCTTTTCTCTTGAATAGCCGTGTTGAGACGTTCCATCTGCTGAACAAAGAGTTCCGTGTTGACCGTTTGGTTCTGTTCAAGCAATTCGTAATGGATAATCCCTTCCCAGTCCCACCATACGCACAACATGGTTTTACGTGGATGAAGATCTTGTTTCACGCGTGGTGTTGCTTGATTACTGGAACTAAGTCATTCCTTCGCTGCTTCATATTGATGTACAGGCACCATTTTTCCTCACCAGTAACGATTCGGTAAAGAAATCGTTGCTTGTGTCCATGAGTTGAGCGGTGACGAGCAAGTAAACCAGCAGAGATTGTGGCCCGTTCATTTTTCTTGTTTACCCTTTAAGCGTGCGGAACCCATACTCCATACTTCTGAACCTTTCCAATCGAATGAAGATGCTTCTCTAAAGCAATGGGAGCATTTCATTTACTCTGCCAGTTTCCTTGTCGTTTGACGAGAATTTTCGTGCAAAAGGTTGTTTAATTGCTCTTCATCGAACTCATATTCCACTGATATGAGGCCCTGCTTGCTAGATCATAGGAAGTTTCATGTTCTTTTTCTTGAAACGGATCCGCTGACCTGAGCACATGAATGTAAGGAAATTTCTAATTGGTACATTCAACGGTTTTTTTACTCACTGTTATTGAGGTCAATTTGGTTCTTTATAGCATTGAAGATACCAGGTTATGTCTCCATGGATACCTGTTCAATGTTAATGAACAGTTGACCTTTCCGCATTTGCATATTTTATTCTCTGAGACGTTCCATCTTACTAGATTTGTAGGTGACGGCAAAACATCATAGGATGAACGAATCAGAAAACTTAGCCGAGAAGTGGTCCACTTTCATATCTAATTCCAACTTATTTTCGTCTCAACAACAAGTTCTTCCCAGCTCGTCATCTGTCTTTGTTTAATACATCGGATCAAATGAAGCTCTCTTCTCTCTGCTTCCCTCGTTTTGACGCTGTTGTTAACAACAGATCTGCGTTCGCTCCGCATCATACTCGCAAACGGTCTGAACTGATCTGCGCCAAAACCAAGTCCTTTCCGGTGGTTTTGCGTTGCTCCTACCATATCTCTGTGCGTAAGAGAAGACAAGATGCCATCAGTCTCTGCTTTTGCTTTCCACTTCCTGGCCGTTTTCACCTGATTTCCATTTCCTTTTCCTTCGATTCTCTCAGCTTCATCACCGTCCGTATCTTCCCCAGTTCATATATTTCGACTATTAACTAGTAGTAACTGCAATGAACCACTTTTACAATAAAGAGCTAAACTGTTCAACATCCGAGGTAGACCTAGCCACTTTCTAATGAACACATTACATTTTTGTTCAATGATCTGAACTCGTGACAAGGCTACCTCGTATATTAAATGTGGCCACGAAAGTCGCGGATGCAAACCGAACTGCAAGCACTAAATTGTATATATACCTGGTTATCAATCGCTGATAATCCAGCCTCGGCTTGTCTCATAATTTCCATCCCCCGACTCCTATCTGACAATGTTGCTGCGTGTACTCGCCCCAAGTTTTTGACTGCTTTCTTCAGCTATTCGAAACTTAATTCTTTCTGCACTCCCTTAACAAACGTCAGACTACGCGACTCTTTTGCTCTAAACCACATCCTTGATCACCTCACAAGTTCTAATCTCAAGTGGGCATTCTGCATGATTTGTTTATCTGTAGCTAGAAGTGTCACGTCACCCATAAAGGCTTTCTTAAGCGATTGTACATGAGCGATTTGTTCTGAAAAATCCACAGCTTTCAAAATCATCTCCATGACTAAGATTAACCTTGTGACAGATATTGTACAGCCAGCAGCAATGCCAATCTTCAATCGGTGCCAATCTGTTGTAAAAATCTCCAGCCGTAAACCTCCTTTCGAAACTGTTATAATACATCCTTATTTTGATCACTTTGTCTGGAATGTGGAAGTGGTCCATGGCTCTCATCAGTAATTCGTGTGGCACTGAGTCATATGCATTAGCTAGGTCAAGCCATACCACTTTCAGACTTCTCTTGTTCTGTTTGGCATCCTGGATCGCTTTCCAAATCGAAAAACAGTGTTCAACGCATCTAGGGATCCCAGGGATTCCGGCCTTTTGAATAGATTCATCAACATATCCGTTATTCTGTAAATATGTCACTGTTCTCCTCGAAATAATTCCCATAAAGATTTTGCCCTCCAAATTCAATAAGGATATCGGCCTAAACTGTTTTATAGTCTCTGCATTAGACTCCTTCGGCAGGTATTTGCCTTCTGTTTTACACCAATCCTCTACTACAGTCTTTCGCGCCACAGCTGTCGGAGCAGGACAAAGAGCTTCTTTCGCAGACGATTGCAATATTTATAAACTTTATACGAGATGCTATCACCTCCTGGGGTACTCATTGCTCCAGCTTTCCTTACGAAATCGAAATCATCCACCTCTCTCTCCCTGGTATCCCCAATTTGGAATTCGATATCAGTTTCTGAGAGATGATTTAGCCCATGTAGAGGTGGCAGTGGCTGGTTACGGTGAGGATCGCTATAGGTTTCTTTGATATGAGCTTCCAATTCGTCTTTCATGCACGATAAAGAGCCACTCTTCGGTTCAGTGAATAGCTTCTTAGTAAACCCATACGAGTCCTTCAGAAACTGCCCCCGAGTCTTTTTACTCTCCTTCTGAGGCTCATATCGGCAGATATGTGGTTGCATATAACGATATTTCCTATTCATATCGTCATACAGCAGCGCGAGGCCAGGTTTCTCTTCTTATGTAGCACACTTCTATCGCTTTCTTAGGCTGGTATTTTCCTTCCCCAACTGTTTCATTTTTCTGACCCTTCTACTTGGTCCACACTTTCCTTTCGCTAATCGGATATTCTCTTTCACTCCAAATAATTCATTACCTATATCGTAAATTGAGCTTGTTAATTTTCCCAGTTTCTTCACTGTCATTTTATAAAGAGCTCGACATAACTTGTTTTCAAACTCTTTATATTTCCCTTTCTCATTAGCAGCAGGCCACAAAATCCTCGGTTTCCTCCGAGTACTATCTGATGCACCAGTTTCATAACCTGCAGTTTCCTGACGGGAAGAAGTCTTTGCTGTAGCACTTATCGATCCGCTGTGGTTTGAGTCCGGGGATTATTTGCCACGTGTTTTACGCTCAGTTGATCCACATTGCTCTGTCTTCTTCTCACATGTCTTTCCATGATGTATCTTCAAACCTCTCACAGTTGCAAAGATTCTACAGCACAGCTTGCATCCAAAGTTGCTTACACTTCATTCGCTGTTCGAATGAATAGCCGTACTCATATCCAAGGTCATTCCCGTGTTAACTGGGTTTGATTGATTCTCGACTCCCACCTCTCGGTCTATCGTGGGGATGTCATTATCATTCGTAACTGTTACAACATATTACAAAGGCGAGGATTGTAAGTCCGCAGCCTCCGCCAGTCTTTCCTGGTGTCGATAGTCTTTCCTATTGTCCGCTCGTCTTTCCCAGCAGTCCTCTTGTCTTTCTAAGATGCCTAACCGTATTTCCGGTTTGTCAGTGGCTACCTACCACAAGATCTTAGATGCCTTGCAAACAACTTGCACATGTGAATTTAATGAGAATAATGCTGTAACAAGCAGATTTTGAAGACATATTATTCTCCATTCTACTTTTTGATGGCTTCGTTATATACTCCTTATACTGAATGTAATTCAATTAGGCGATTTACCTATTGAGCTAAGTACTAAGGACTTGTTTATCTTAAACAACTCTATATGTTCCCTATTATTCGACATGGTTAGCCACGTTTGGATTATATCAGAGTGCTTATAAGTTACCTGATTGGGAAAACTTTGGGTATTATTTACTGACCATTATACAGGCTTCACTTGCTCGTAGGAGTTGCAAAATTGTACATGTAGTAGAAAACATGTAAGCTATCTTCTACTAGAATTTTTTCATACAGAGAATAAGATAATACAAAATTTACATTTCGAAGAAGCATTATATATATAGTTACTAATCTGGTGCTATTTAAATACTTAGAAGGAGAAAATAAATCTAGTAATATAGAAAGGGGAGAGGTAGTAGAGAATGGAGCAATAAGTGTGCACACGTACATAGTTATACGAACGCACGCACACACACACACACACACACACATACACACACATACACACACACACACACACACACACACACATATATATATATATATATATATATATATATATATCCACATATATACATGTGTGTGTGTGTGTGTGGATATAAATTTTGACACTAACTGGCAAATAATTTTCACCTAAAGTGATACTCAGAATCTTGAAAAATAATAGAAGAATTTTAGCGTTATTGAGATCTACATACCACATACCTAATCAAGCACTTTTTCAAACGAGGCACTGCCATTTTACAAAGAAAACATCAGAAATTACAGGATATGCACTATTCAAGCATATTCTAAAAGTTACGTTCTATTTCTGCATTGAAACGTAAGCCAACAACCAATACAGAAAATGTAAAACACAAACAGATCATTACAGAATTATGGAAAACATATATACTCACAGGAGACCTAAAACTACCATTGCAATTATTGACATTTCCAAATACACATAACACCAAAACCCAGAGAATAAACAATATTTTTATAATTATAAACGTTATTTTTATCCTGTTTTTAAGATTACAACACCAGTCCAACAGATTGTTATGCCCAACATCAAAACATTTTATTACATCCACTCCAAACTCAACTTCCTTTTCGAGTGACTTTGATAAAAATTAGAATTAAGTGCATAAAAATTAAATGTCGATATATATTTTTTTTATTTTGTGGATCTTTTTCGGTTGCTAGTACAGATTTCGTATTGTTTTCAAATTTGTTTATACCGATTTGGCATATTATGCTAAATATGAAAATTTAAAATAGTTTTTGTCATGAATTAATAAATAAAAAGTTACAACATCTGAAATTTGAAATGTTTGTAACTTTAGCTAATGAAAGCCCACCAATATACGCGTGACAATAACTATCCCATTGATGCATGTTTCCATAGTAACATGCAAAGCTCTCGTTTGCCCTGCTGCCACTGAATCAAGGACAACAATTACACAAGTTTTGACATGCAGTATTATTTTGTGTCTGTGTTATTTCCGTATGTCATATTATGAGCAAGCATCTATAACGTAAAAAATGCCGGCTTCCGATTTTTGTTTGTTAATTTGACTAAAAATCATCAAACTTTGAACCTCTGTAACGTTTTACTAAATCTCTGGGAATAAAGGGATCGTAAATTTGGTATCACTGTGAAAAATAACATCAATCTACCAAACTTGATAATTTTCATTTTATTTTAAATATTAAAAACTATGACAACCGAAAAAATCCAGTTTCGTCTTTATGGTCAGAATATTTAAGAACTAAAGACATGAAATATATGAACTTTATAGCTGCAGATAAAATCAGTGAATGCGAAGGAAAGTACAGGCAAATATGTCATGAAGCCATGAGAGAGTACCCACTACTGTACCCGGATACGTACCAGTGCTCGTTCGTAAATTTATATGTATTATTTACAAATACTCTGTCACTATTTCATGTAACACGTAATTTTTTTTATTATTTGTATAAATCAATACCTGTGTGGTTAAGAAAATCCTTTGGCAGCCACGTGATATCGGATTTAGTTCCATGCACAAGTGTTTTCTACATTAGCCACGGGCCAATATATATATAGCTGAATATATTGAGTAAAAACTTTAGACAAGAACGGCGTAAGGTCACATGAGTTAGTGTACATGTGTCGTGTCTGAATGCTTATATGTAAGTGTGAACATGTATTTATCATTCACAGCTTGTTTGTTTACATCCCTGTAACTTAGCGACTCCCCAAAAGCAAGACTAGCTACTAAATTCAGATGAAGTAATTGGGGTGAAATATGATCATTTAAAGCTCTCCGATCGAATGCCCCATTATGGCTGAAGTTCAACGACTGAAATAATAAAAATAATAAACAAAAACAATATAACGATATAACCTGCTGTTAATTGACAACGACTCTAATATTGGTACAAGACTAGAAATACTCGTTGCGAAACGTGTAGTTCACAAAGGTACTTTATCGGATTGGCACTACATATACCGAGCTAGAATGCTGCATGTTAACCACATTTAAATACACGTTTAGCTGATTAATAAATGCAAAGATGATTTCTCTGAAATGGACAAGTATAGATATATGAGGCAAGACAGCAGACTGTTTTATATAGCTCCTACCTCTGAATATGAATAATTTTGTAATTCTCGGAAGTATGAAAGTATAGTTTCACAAAGCAGTATATTAATCTCAAAATGTAGATATTGATTATATTAAACTTGTCCATATTTTTATCAATCCGCAGATACAAAGCATTGCCAAATTATGAATAAAATTTTGAGTTTTATAATTCAAAAATTATCCTTAACGATTTATTTTCAACATCAGGCGCCTTATCGTATTTAAGAAGTGTGCTGACACATACAAGGACGACTATTGCTACAAATCCTTTGTAAAAACCTACAAATATGTTTGCCCTGGTAAGATTATTTTACTAATTGTCTATTATGAGGAAATGATTATTTTTGTTGTCAAAGTACGTAATATAAATAACAAATTAAGGCCGGAATTAAATATTAATTTATCTTCTCATCTGATATTTCATCAAACTGTCCAGAAGTTGTAAAAACATAAAATATAATATGAAATTTGTATATTTTTCAGGAAAAGACAGCTGCATGGAGTTATTCAAATCTTATTGTCCTAAAGCGGAAAAAGATTTCCCCGTGCATTCACCAGATATGGATTTCTGCAAGTACATGTGTTATTTTTGTTCCTCTGATTATCACTACAACTAATAGTTACATGTTTATATATTTGATTATACTATCAACTAACAATCAACTATTAATTATTAATATTTGTAATACTTAGTAAGGCGGCGAGCGAGAAAAATCGTTATTGTGATTGGTAAAATTCCTAGTGGCATTTCGTACGTCTTCATGTTTGTTCAAATTCCATGGAGATCGACTTTGACTTTCATTTTTTCGTGGCCGATGAATTAGGTAAAAGTTCAACACTGGGGTCGATGCAATCGGCTCAGAACCCCTACTCCACCCAAAATTGAAATGAATGTTTGTTATATTGTTGCAAATCAAGAAATGCTCATTTGGAGTGCACTCGTTTCAATACGAAACAGTAATTCATTAGTGCTAACTACATCGCACTAAGAATGTGGCATATTGACGTCATTATCACTAGAAACAACTTTTAGCAAATCAAAGAATACCTAAGTTATTTCCAGTATAGACACAAGTCCACGAATGTGTGATTAGAACTGTGGATTCTGAACAATACGCGTTGTTTTAAAATGTGTATTTTAATGCTTTAGAAAACTCGTTATAATGATACATCCTATGAAAAATATTGTTATTAATAATTTTGTTATTTGTGAATATCATTAGTGAATGAATGTTTCTTACCTTATTTCAAATTATTAATCATGAAACATTTTTTCCAAAGAATTTTCTATGCGGAATTCGCTAGTATATTTAAAAACCGATTACTAGAATGGCATTCGATTAGAAATCAGATGTTAAGATCTATTTAATATGTCGATTAGGAAATATTTCAGCAATCCAGGATATAAAGACATTATAAAAAGTAACAATTCGATCTCAGTCACTCCTGTGAATTTTTATCACACTACGTCGATTATTCAAAATATTGCCAAACTCATTAAGGATTTTTCTCTCATGTGATGTGATCTTCCCATATATGTACATTACAGACGCATACCCGTATATGAAAGCTGTGCCTCTGAGAGGAAGCACGTGTGCACTGGGTACTTCCATCAAATTAATCTCATGGAATGTAATAAAGGTAAAATTGTTTAATTCATTTAATTGACATTATTTGCGGTAGGGTGCATCGATGCAGTAATCATCAACAAAAGTTACATTTGTCAAGATACATATTACATTCAATTCCACTTAATGTTTGCTAAAAGAGTATTAACCGTTACCAATGTTAGTAAGCATGGATTTGTCTTCTATTCTCATTTCTTGATGAAGACACAGTAGCGGTACCATATACTGTGTACGATGTTTCATTCTGTTGGAGATGTGCATCAAATTTCTTTTTTGTTTTTAATATCTACACTTTACAATTTTCCTAAAAAATGTTTTTTCTAAGTTACTCCATCTTGATAAGTATGCATATCATATTTCTTTTCTTCGGCCATATGATATTGAGTGCTTCGATGTCAGTTAGATGACTGCCTCTATGAACGAAATTCCTTGGTGAACTTCTCTATGTACGAAATCCCTTAGAGTTGCCCTCTCATTTTGAATGCCTGTATTTTTCTCTGTATCTATATTGTAAGGATCTATATTTCACATGCATGAAAGCTGGAAGGCACCTATGCCGTATGGTGTCCGTACTCCAAATATTATTTTTATAGAGATGTTTCTCTCCTACAATATTGGCCCACCTGTGTTTACTGCACTTGTGTTCTGTGCTGTCCATGCAAGGAAGTTTTGCATTGATATTTTATCGACATTTTTCTCTAATTATTTGAATACCATTTTCGTCTAGTGTTTCACATTGGACATGGATATCTGTTCTTGTTCTGACGAAAATAATGGAAACTGTATTGATGATATTTTGTACGGTTTTTGTTCAAACATATTGTAGAACATACAACAGTACCTTTAAGTCAACCAGTTTATACGTGTTCATTACCAGTTCATCAATTGAAGCCCATCATTTCTTAGTTTTGTAATATACACTTCTCCGATGCTGAGTGGACCTCCATTATATTTAAGGGTATCGTTTATCTTCTGTATCAGTTTTAGGACGTGTCATATCATTTCTAATATAGCTTAGATCTCGCACTTACTTGGTATCTTGATACAAATAAGTTGCTAGAACGAGTCAAATTCTTTATACTATTAAATCTTATGAAGTAATTTCCCGTAAATCATCATTCCAAACATCAAGCTCCTTTCTAAAGAGTATGACATGCTAGATTTTGTGTTCTTGTTGGTGGTGCTTCACACTGAGAAAACAGAGTAGAACATCTGTACTGAAGTTATCAAAACTTCTGCTACCTTTACTGAAATCTGCTTGTTTTTCTTCAATATATTTTTTCTGAGTTCGTAATCATCTCATGGTAATTCTCAGTGCTACTTGAGGGGGCAAATGGAAGAAATATCCTTCTTTCAGTGACGACCAAGCTGGGTACCACGCAGATTCATTGACTAGTTTCGATTGTCTTATCAGGAAGTAGTGGACATATGCAAACAGACTGAGATTAGATATCAGCAGAAGGGCTAATCTGTGATCGTGGAGTATCGAAAGTTTCTCATAATCCTATTATATTAGGTATACCCACATATGCACTTTCTGAAACGTCCGGAAGTGAATCGTTCGGAATGTGAAATAGTCATTGTTTTTCACCTCTTTTCGTCCAATAACACACTTCAGTTTTCATAAAAACGGGCGCGAGTCAGTAACAAAATCTTATTCGAATAAAGTCCTGGTTTGGAGCTTATCTTGAGAATTTTGCTGCATGGGCTTCATGTTTCATATTGTCATTGAGGACCGATTTTCACCATTCTCTTCAAAACATTAAAACGATGGCTTTCTTCACGTTTCTGCAACGAAACTCAGATCAAAATTTGATGGGCATGGTTAATTACATTCAATTGTGAGATCCAAACATTTAGTTTGATGACGTACCCATGTTGTTACAGATGGTTTAGGGCACTTGATTTCGATATTTGGGGAACATATCTGCGGTCATCCTAGTCATATAACGGTAGTTGGTGTCGCTGTTAATCTCAGTTGGGAAACCTTGATTGACATTTTGAAAAGGATTTCTGGTAAAAACATTTCGTAAAAACCTTCTTTCCTTACACAGCGCATAAGTGTCGATGATGTTCGTTTAGATTCTCTATTTTGAGGGTGATGCAAATCACACAAAATACAAACTCTCTCATCCCAAGTTCGCACCAAATTACAGTACAGTGTCAAGTATCTAATGGGTGTGCATGCCCAAACGTCATTGTGAAATTAGCTACTTACAAGAGTGCTTGAAGGTTAGCATCAACAGAAACGGACAGAGTGAACTTAGCTACTTAAACGATTACTAAAACGACAAATACGAACACATATTTTGGCCAATAAAATATGTATGTATATATATATATATATATATATATATATATATATATATATACGGAAAATTTACAAAAAAAGACGAAGACAGGTGGTGTAGACAACAAATAGATGTATTAGTATAACGCTCGGGAAGTGAAAGTCTTTAACGTTTCGAGCCTACGCGCTTCCACAGAAAGTAACAAGGAGAGAAAATAAAGAATGCGTAGTGGCTAGCGATCTATATATATACACACATTTATATATTCAAAATGATCTATAATTAAAGCGTTAACAATATAGGATATTAAGATATTTAACTCCCCTCCTACTTTACATGCTTACGTTCCATTCTTAAACCAGAAGCGCAACCAGGAGGGCATCATGCGGACCAACATCAGAAACACTTCTTTACATGCAAACATCAATTGGATTTCGTATGCATGTTTGGAAATGTGGGAATCATTATACGAAACAAAAAAAACTTTTAATGCTCAAGGAATATGCCTGTTGTAAAACTGATGTTCAAAAGTATACATAGAGTGTACATATTTTCTTTTGCAACTGCTGTAAAATTTTCTAATAGTGTACGCATTATTTAATTTTTTTTAAACCATAATGTTGTAGTTCTCTATATACACTAACACTTCCATATTTAGAATACAGCGTGAAGTGTCACCAGAGTCTCGCATAAAGTGTTTAAAAAGTGCCTGAGATGACATTTAATGAGTGTATCACCGTAAACTCGCATTTAGAGATTAAATATTGTTTATTAAGTGAAATAAATTTAGACATCTAGAACACTAAAATATTTTAACGTTGATTGGTTAATGCATTTTATTGAAAAAATATGCTTAGAATGTTTTTGGAAGATATTAGGAGAGTGATGGTGTTATACACACCTATATACAAGATAATTACCAAACAATTTTTCAAAAAATGCACCACTCTTACGCAAAGAGACGATAATTAGAATGCACAGTGCATGTAGGATTCACTTACACCCAATCATGTCTTTATTAGTAATAATATTTAAGAACTAAAGACAAAAAATATCAATTTTTTGCAACAGGAAAAGCCCAAGATTGCGAAAGCACGTACAGATCAATATGCACTTCAGCTAAGACGAAATACCCATTTACATATCCTGATGTTAAGCTTTGCCAGTACGTATACATATATTTATTAATGCTATTTCTCTCATTACTACATCTAATACATAAAGTTTTAGTATGTGTATAATGCAACAGCTGCGTGGTCTTGAATGCCGCTTGACAGTCACGTGGCTTCAGATTTAGTTCCACGAACACATTAGGAAGTGTCTTTTAAGTAGCCTCGAGTGACTAATACTTTGCAACCCAATATATTAAGCAGAAGCTTTGTGAATGAACGGTATAATGTCGCATGGTACAAGACGAGAAATACTCGTTGGGAAATGAGCAGTTCACAAAGCTACTTTATCAGATTGGCACTAGATATATCGAGCTAAACTCAGATTTAAATACACGTTTAGTTGATTAATAAATAGAAAGATGATTTTTCCGAAATGAACCAGTATAGATATATGAAACATACTGTCTTATATAACTCCTGCCTCTGAATACGAATAATTTCGTAAATCCCGGAAGTATGAAAGGATACTTTAACAAAGCAGTATATTGATCTCAGAATGTAGATAAAGATGATATGAAACTGGTACATATTTTTTTTATCAACCCTCAGATTCAAAATTTATGATTAAGTTTTGTTTTCGGAGTTTATTTAAATTTCAAAATAATATTTATCGATTTATTTTCAACATCAGGCGCCTTATCGAATATCAAAAGTGTGCTGACGACATCCAAGACGAACGTTGCTTTGAAGCATTCCAAGATTTCTTCAGAAATATTTGCCCTGGTAAGATTACATTATTAGATTTGTATTATTATCAAAATATTATCCTTGTCATCATTGAAACGCCTAATATAAATTACTAATTATGACACGGATTAAGACCGGAATTAAATGTTAATTCATCTACTCCTCTAATATTTCATCAAACTGTCCAGAAGTTATAGCGAAAACAAATAAAATATGAAATTTGTATATTTTTTTCAGAGAAAGACGATTGCATAGAGTATTTCAAATCATATTGTCGCCAAGCCGAAGAAGAATTTCCAGTACATTCACCAGATAAGGATTTCTGCAAGTATATATGTTGCTTTTACTCCTCTTACTATTGTTACTACATCTAATAGTTACCCGTTTATATCTTTAATTATACAATCAACTATTAATTACTAATGTTTGTATTAGTGGTTAATGCGGCGAGGGAGCAGAATCGTTACATTGCTGAGCAAAAATGCGTAACCACATTTCGTCCGTCATTATGTTTCGTGTTCGAATTCCATCGAGGTTGATTCTGTCTTTCATCTTTCGCGGCCAATAAATTGAGTATCAATCGAATACCAGCCGATGAAGTCGACCCCGTCCCCTAAAACTGCTAGTCTTGTTCCAAAATTTGAAATGAATATTTGTTATATGGGTAGAAGTCAAGAAATGCTTACTTGCAGTGCACTAGTTTCAATTGGAAACAGCAACTGATTAGTGCTAACTACATCGATCTAAGAATGTCACATATCGACATCAATGTCACTTGAAACATGTTTTAGCAGGTCAAAGAATGCACTGTATATTTCTAGTATATGCACAAGTCCACGAATGTGCGACTAAAGCTATGGTTTCTGCGCAAATCGTGTTAGATTTTTAAAATATGTATTCTACGGCTTCAGAAAACGCGTTAAATTTATCATATCAAAAATACTATTATTAACCAATTTGCTGTTTGTAAATATGATTAGTAAATAAATTTTTCGTATCTTTCTTCAAATTATAAATCAAGAAACATAATTTCTTTAGAATTTTCCATGCTCACTTCGCTAGTATATTTATAAACATTATTTTCATTACTTGAGAACCTCTGGATTACAAATCAGATATTGAAATCTGTTTACTGTATTCATTAGGATATATCTTAGCAATCCCAGATATATGAACATTATAAAAACGGGGCAATTTGATTTCAGAAGTTAAATGATTCATGTCTCTTAAGCAATGAGGTTCCCATATAAGTTATATTACAGACGCATACTCATATATGAAAAATGTGCCACTCTGAAGAAACACAAGTGCACAGCGCACTTCCACCAAATTTCTCTCGTCAATTGTTATGAAGGTAAATTTTTTTAATCCATTTAATCGATCTTACTTCGTTCAGGGCTGCATAGAAGCAATAAATTACCAACACAATTACATTTGTCAAGTTGCTTTTTACGTTAAAATCCATTAATATTTAAAGAATTGTTGAACTTTAGCAATGTTGGTACGCATTGATTTGCATTCAGCACTCAATTCCAGCTGAAGTCATAGAGCCACTGCCATATGCTCTGTACTAGGTGTTTGATCGGTTGAGAATGTGCGCCAGATCTCATTTTTCCTATTTCTGTTTGTGTCTACATTTCCCCTGTCTAGCTCTGTCTCTCTCTCTCACTCTGTCTCTCTCTCTCACTCTCTCTCTCTCTCTTTCTCTCCCTTCTGGCTCACAGATTTATGCGTTAATCTTTTACTCATCTAAGGCGGCGAGCTGGCAGAAACGTTAGCACGCCGGGCGAAATGCTTAGCGGTATTTCGCCTGCCGTTACGTTCTGAGTTCAAATTCTGCCGAGGTCGACTTTGCCGTTCATCCTTTCGGGGTCGATAAATTAAGTACCAGTTACGCACTGGGTCGATGTAATCGACTTAATCCGTTTGTCTGTCCTTGTTTGTCCCCTCTGTGTTTAGCCCCTTGTGGGTAGTAAAGAAATAGGTATTTCGTCTGTCATTACGTTCTGAGTTCAAATTCAGCCGAGGTCGACTCTGCTTTTCATCCTTTCGGGGTCGGTAAATTAAGCACGAGTTGCGTATTTGCGACGATCTAATCGACTGGACTCTCCCCCAAAATTTCGACCTTTTTGCCTAGAGTAGAACAGATTCTTTTATTTGTTTTAGTTATTAGTCTGTGGCGATGATTGGGTCAACGCCTTGAAAATCTTTAGTCGAGCAAATCGACGCCAGTACCTCTTTTAAAACCTAGTATTTACCGTATCGTCTCTTGTGTCGAACTGCTACGTTCCGAGGACGTAACTACACCAACACTAGTTGTCAAGTGATGGTGGATGACAAACACAGACATAAAATCATACATACACACAAACACACATACATACACACATTCATGCATGTATATAATATATATATATACATATATATATATATATATATATATATGTATATATATATATATATATATATATATATATATATATATATATGTATGTATGTATGTATATATATATGTATGTATGTATATATATATATATATATATATATATATATATATATATATATATATATATTATATATATATATATATATATATATATATGTATGTATGTATGTACACGACGGCCTTTTATCAGTTTCCGTCTACCAAATCCACTCACAAGATTTCGGTCGGACACTTAGCCTGAAGCATGTGACTGAGAACCAAACTTCTTACTATGTAGTGAATGTTCTTTACTAAGTTACTAGATCTTGCTAAATATGAATACAGGGTGCCTAATATATTTGATTTTTGTTTGTAAAAATGTAAAACAGTTATATAATAACTTTATCAAAAATGCTATGGGGATAAAAATAAACATTCTTTTCTATAATGTTATTCAATAAATCCACTTTCAGCTTTAACAACTGCTTCTGTATGAGATCTAAACCATATACATACTCGAATCAAGTGGTCCTGGGTCAGTTTGGCCATTACTCTGACTATGGCAGCTTTCAAAGAATCTTTGGTGTTCACTGACCTCGCTCTCAACAACGCTCCACATGTAAATAGTCCAATGGATTGAGATCTGGGGAATTGGGGAACCATATACTAGGGGTTGTGTAATCATGAAAATGTTTAGCTATCCATTACTGTGTTACAAGAGACATGTATGATAGTGTGACGTTAGATCTTGACACTAGAACGGCTGATCTACGCGGATGGAGGATCGTACGTTCTTGATATCTCTATCGTATTAGGATATCCGCATAGTATGCGTACCATTTCCTTTTGTAATTTCTGTAACTGAAGTGGCTGGACAGTACACGGTCGGAATATGAAACGAGCTATGAGACATAGTGATCTTCAGGTGTTTTGTACAACAGCACACTTCAATTTCAATAAAATCATACATCATCACGTACAGAATAATTATATAGCATATATATCATGTATATACAAATATGGTGTGGCTATGTGGTAAGAAATTTAATTCCAAACCGTATGGATCCAGGTTCGGTTCAATGACGTGGCACTTTGAGCAAGCGTCTTCTACTACATATGGTAGACAGAAATTGAAAGAAGTGTGTATCGTTGTGTCATTATGTCTGCGTTTGACCCCCACCAGCAATTGAATACAGGTGTTGGTGTCTTTATGCCAATGTAACTTAACGAATCGGCAGAACAGATGCTTAAAAAACATACAAACCAAATATTCTTCAAAGTGGTGCCCCTGCATGGTAGTAGTCAATTGAATTAAACAAGTAAAAGACAAAAGATATATACCTGCTACCTGCTACCAAGCCTTCTCAAGAGTAAAAAAGAGAGACAGAAAAAGGAAAATGTTCCTTGTATTTGAAAACTATGGGAATATTAAAAGCAAAACGTTTCATTTAATTTTTCCACAATTTAATTGTTTTTCATGCTTTACTCTAAGTTGAAAAAGTCGCAAAGATTGAAACCGGTACTAAAATGTTCTTCATGATGAAATTATTTTAGCATTTTATACCTTGTCTTATTTTCCTTATATATATTGCATGTATATTAAATATGTATACTATTCTATATCTTTGAGATGAGGAATTGTGTACATTATTTAAAATGAACACATGTCCTCACTTTGATTGTTGTTATCACAATGTTTCGGCTGATGTAGTCTCAGCCTTCTTCAATTGTTCAGGTGGAATTTCAAACCCAACTTTTTATTTGACTAATGGAGTACACTGCTCTCATTCCTAAGGTATGTTGCTGATGTTATTTTTCTGTTGATATTATTTTTCCAGTCACTGCCCCAGATTGAACTTATGCTATATACCAGTGGGCATATAGCGTAGTGAATAAGAGCGCGGTTTACTAACTATCGGATTCTGAGTTAAATCCCAGGCAATGACTGGAAAATAATATCAACGGGAAAATACCACCAGCAACATACCTTAGGAATGGAAACAGTGTACCCAATTAGTCAATTAAACAGGTGGGTTCGAAATTCCACCAGAACACCTGTTGAAAGCTGAAGAGTACATCAGCCGAAACGTTGTGATAATAACAAACAAGTTGAGGACAACTATCGGTCCATTGCAAATAATGTTATATATATATATATATATATATATATATATATATATACATAAATATAAACATACATACATGCGTACTTGTGTGTGTGTACATACATAAACATACATACATAAATATAAGATATAAGTAAAGTGACTGAAGCAGTGTTAATACCAAAAAATAAAATGTAAATGTACCACAAAACAATATGAACGATTCTATCATGGTAGATATAGAATGGCTGTGTTCTAACACGACATCCACTTGTAAATGATGATGAATTTTACTTTTTGATATTAATTTTATTTCTGTCTCTTTAATTTTTTTGTTTTGTAATAAACCCTTAAACTAGGCGTTGGTCCATGGCAGGATTACTAAGTTTTGCTTCTTGAGTAGACAAAATTGGTCAAGATTACAACGCATCTCCCGGTATAGAGCAATGAAATATACAATCTTAAAATCATGCGTACATCACGCAATACACTAAATCTTGCGGTCACTTAGTAAAATCTATTAATAGTTCCTGAACACTGACAATTTTTAACATTAATTTTAACATGTATAGAGTGTTCTTGTAAAATATTAAGAGAGCGAGAGTGTTATGGACTCCTACATAGAACACACTTTAACAAACACATCTTCAAAAATGCAGCACTTGCACCAAGAAAACATGATGATGGAGCCAATGATATGTACCACTCAGATACACTTCTGCATGGTAGCGTAAACTAATACATAATTTGTAAAACACAAACACGCCATAAGACAATTACTGAAAATATAAATATTCACAGGAAACCTAAGACTATCTTTAGAGTTACCGACATTTTTCAAATACACATAGCAACAAAATCCAGAAAAGAAACACTATTTTGATAATTATAAACATTTTTAATTTACATTTAAGGACTATATCAGTCCAGCAGTTTTTCGTGAGCAATGTCACAAAATTTTCTAACATCCATTCCACCCTCAAACAGCAAATAACTTTGATATAGATTAGAATTAAATGTTGAGATTTATGGTGTGTCATGCAATATTTCGTGTTTATGGTAAAATTGTTAAAGATCTACTATAACAAAATTTCGAATTTGTAGGACATTTTGATTCAGTTAATTGCCAAGTAAAATACTGGTCAAAATGTCATGAAGTCAGGAAGAAATACCCATTTAATTACCCAGATAAGAACAACTGCGCGTACGTAAATATATACTTATTCCTATTATTTCTATCATCACTAAAGCGGGGTACTGGCAGAATCGTTAGCACGCCGGGCAAATTGCTTTGCGGTATCTCCTCCATCTTTACGTTCAGAATACAAATTCTGCTGACATCAGCTTTGCCATTCATTTTGTTGGGGTCAATAAAATAAATACCCGTTGGGCACTAGGGCTGATGGAATCGACTTCAGCTCTTTCTCGAACTTGTCGGTTTTGTGCCAATATTTGAAATCTATATTTCTTATATCAAAAGTAATTTTCTGGAATAAAGTAGTTCACTAGGGTACTGTACCTGATTGGTAATAGATACAGCAATCTCAGGAAGGAACATTTAAATCGCATTCAGATTTAAACGCAATTTTAAAATATTACAAAATATAAAGCTGATTTGTACCATGTACGCTAGTATATGAATGTGGAGCTGGGTAACAGATTGTTATATATAACTCCTACCTCCGACTAGAAATAATTGAAGTGTGCAAGGAGAATTACACATAAGAGAAATTTGACCTCACAATGTAAATAATTAATTTTATTGCTAGATATTTTAAACAGGTGCATAATTTATTTTTAACTCGAAAATCCGAAATATCGCCAAACTTAAGAATAATTTTCTTTTGTTTTCTTCTTAATATTGAAATAATATTTACCAGTTTATTTTCACCGACCAGGCGCCTTGCTGCACTTGAAAAATGTGCTGAAACATTGAAAGACGAACATTGCCTCGAATCATTTAAAAGGGCCCTCGAAATTGATTGCCCTAGTAAGATGATTTTATTAATCTTGAATCATTAATAAAGTTTTATCTTGAAATATACCTGAATTATTTCCATCAACTGTCACAGACAATAGTTCTGAATAATCTTAAAGAGTAACGAAATAAAAAAATTAAATTTTACCTTTTTCAGTGAGAGGTGGCTGCATGGAGATATTCCAAAAATATTGTCCCCTAGTCGAAATAGATTTTCCGGTACGATCACCAGATAAGGAATATTGCAAGTGAGTATACTATTTTTACTCCTCTGACAAGTCTAATTATTATACCTTTCGTTTTCATACATATGATAAATTATATGATAATTTATATAATAAATTAAACACTGGTATCACCAAGTATTAAATACTAATATTTGTTACATTGGCAAACCAAGAAATATTTTCTTGGAATGTACTAGATTCAAAAGGAATCAGTAACTGACTAATGCTAAATACATCGATCAGAAATGGTACGACAATATTAGTTAAACTAAATTGTGACACATAGATATAGATAATTCCCAACAAAGCTCAAATTCCCAAACGTGCGATTAGGACATTATTTCTTAAAGATTCGCATCAGCTTTTAAAAAATACAATTTAATACTTCAGAAATTTTGTAGTAATATTTTATCATCTCGAAATACGTATACTTCATAAGTTTTTATTTAAAATTACGAATTGAAAATAATTGTTTTGTTACTGAGGTCTAATTATGAAACTTAAAACATAATTTCAGTCAAATTCCCTAAGCGAATTTAGCGAGTATTTTTCAAAATCTTTGCATTACAAGACAGAGCCAAGGGTAAGTAAACACCTTTTAAAACATATTTCCTATTTGATGAGGAAATATTTTACTAATCCCTGAAATACAAACATTAGACATGGTGGCAATTTGATATCAGATGTTAAAGACTGTAAATGCTACGAGATATTTTAAATTGGTACAGACTCTGACAAAATTGGTCAAACATATATAGTTATTTACTTTTGTACAATGATGTTCGTTTTTCGTATATTTCAGACGAATACGCGCATATGAGCAATGTGCTATTAAGAAGAAACACAATTGCGATCTGCACTTCCACTACTATTCCCTTTTAACTTGTGGACGTAAGATATTTATAGTTATTTATTTATTTATTGCATCTCATTGGCGGATAGGCTTTGTCACGAAGCTAAATTCGAAACAGTTTAATTTTGGCAAGTAAAGTTTTATAATCAATTCAAATTAAGATTTGAGAAAACACTATTGGCTTTTATCAACGTTACTATGCATTGATTTACTTTTCGATCTTACTTCTTGATAACATAATAGAAGCGGTCCCACATGATGTATATTAGGTTTTTCCATGTCTAAAGTTGTGAGACAGATCTTTATTTTTGTTCCTGTGCTAATTTCTGTATTTGTCGAAATTTTTCCATCCTAACTCTTTTTCTTTCCACTCATAGTTTCTTAAAGAATGGTCATTTCCAGGTTATTAGATTTTGCTAAATATGCATACTAGTCATTCTCACGGTCATCTCTATGTTCTATTTTGATTGGCAGCGTGAAACAACACAGAAATTGTAAAACAAAATCAAGTCATAGGAGCATTGACAGTATAAAAGCTCGCAGAATACCTAAATGTACCTTTACAATTAACGACATTTTTCAAAAGCCAGAATATAAACAGTAGTTCAATAGTTATAAGCATTACCGAGGCGATGAGCTGGCAGAATTATTCAGCACTCCGGACGAGATGCCTAGCTATATTTCGTCCGTCTTGCCTTCTGAGTTCAAATTCCAACGATGTCGACTTTATCTTTTATGGGTCAATAAAATAAGTAGGTCTTGAGCACTGAAGTCGATGCAGTCGACTTACCAAAATTTATTCCAAAACTGTTGGTCTTATGCCAAAATTTGAAATCAATAATTATAAGCATTATTTATTTTTATCTACATTTTAGAATGCAACAGCAGCCAAACTATTTTTTGTGTACGACATTACTAAGTTTTATGAAATTCATTCCATTTTCCAGTTCCGTGTTATACGTGACAACAAATAACTTTGATTCACAGGAGATAAAAATGTTTAAATTTGTTAAAAAGTATGTGACATTTCGTTTTTTAAAATATTTGAAAATTGAATATCTAAAATATATCTAATTTAGCACAAGTAGATGCAGGTGATTGCAAAGCAATGTACCAATCAACATGCTATGAAGCCAAAAGAGACTACCCACCAAAGCATCCAGATAAGAACCGCTGCCAGTGTGTATATACATTTACTACTACTACTACTACTACAACTACTACTACTACTACTACTACTACTACTAATACTACTAATACTACTAATACTTCTACTACTACTACTACTACTACTACTACTACTACTACTGTTACTACTACTACTACTACTACTACTACTACTACTACTACTACTACTACTACTACTTCAGCTTACATCAACACGTTTATTTATTTCTATAAATCAAAAGTTGTGTAAGTTAAGAATATCGATTGGTGGTCACGTAGTGTCGGATTTGGTTCCACTGCGCAGTGTTTTTGGCGATTGATTTTTTGTAAATACCTCTTAACTGGATATTACGTGTAGTTGTGCTTATGTGTATATATCTGTGTGTTCAGAGTGTGTGCTTGTATGTATGTGAAGGTGTGCATATGTGTGCGTGTTCGTGTGTGTGTGTGTGTCGATACGACCAGTTAAACGCTTTAAGGTAATGCCCCACTAAACATAAAGCTGACTTCTACTATTCTATGGACAAGCATAGAAATGTGGAGCTAGGCAATGAACTGTTCAATATAACTCCAGCCTCTGAATACGAAAAATTCCATAAAACCTGGAAATTTGAAAAGATAGTTACTCATACAAGTAATTTGACCTCACAGTGTAAATAACGACTGCACTGCTACATATTTGAAACTAGTACACATTTTATTATCAATACGAAAATTAGTAATATTGCTAAGTTAATGAATAATGCTTTATGATTTCTAGTTTTAAATAATGTGTATCTATTTATTTTTTTCGTCTAGGCGCCTTACCGTATATCAAAAGTGTGCTGAGAGATTCAAAGATAAATATTGCATCGAATCCTTTCAAAGAACCCATAAAATTACTTGCACAAGTATGATTATTTTATTAAGTTCGAATATTAGCAAAATCAAATCAGTTAATGTATGAAAGGGGGCAGTATAAAAGTAAAGGTTTTCTTTTAAAGTTTATTTGCCAACAGAATGTGGCGGTCCTATAAAGGACGATGTTACTGCTGTTTAAGCCCAAGGAAAACATCTTTTCCAGCTGTCTATCGATACACAGTCTGTATCAGTATATTGTTTGCAAGGGAAGTCATCGCTCCCATCTCCAGCATAACGTGATACTCACAGACCATGGTTTCTGGTGGTTTACCCGTCCTCAGTGTGAGGTAATTACTGCCTGTTGATGAAAGCTTCCTCCACTCACAAACACTATATATTCTTTAAGCGACACACAGACACTGATCTTGTATAGAGAAAAACAACTTGTTTTACATCTCTCAGCGAGAGATATGCAATAACAATATCGAATAGTAAAGTTTATTTGCCAACAGAATGTGGCGGTCCCATAAACTACTATGTTACCGTTGTTTAAGTTCCAAGAAAACATATTTTCTATGTTACTACATATGTTGGCAAATAAACTTTACTATTCGATATTGTTATTGCATATCTTAAACGACAGTAAGATCGCCATTTATAGGACCGCCACATTCTATTGGCAAATTAACTGTACTATTCGATACTGATACTGCATATCTCTCGCTGGAAGATTTAAAACAAGTTGTTTTTTCTTTAAATCTACCTGAAAAACTATTTCTGCTGCCCAAAACAAAATCACAAACATTTATACAGAAACTACTTTTGTTATCATGAAATATGGGATATAGATTACAAATGATGACAGGAAATAAGGTCAGAATCGTATATTTTAATTATGTTGTATATTTGAATGTTTCCTTGAACTCCCAAGAAGTGTAAAAGATAAAAAAATAAAATATTAAATGTATTTATTGTTTTTCAGAGAAGACAGAGAACTGCAATGTTATGTACAGAAAATATTGTCCTCAAGTTATAAAGGATTTTCCAATGCGTTCACCAGATAAGGATGCCTGCAAGTACATATGTTGTTTTCATTCCATTGAATGCTATTATTACATATAATATTGACATGTATATACTTAAATATACAGTGGTATCACTAACAAACTAATAGATCTTACGATGTAGGATTTTTAAAATTTCATCTTCAAAATCAGAGAGACCCGGATCAAAAATTAGTACGTAAAATATATCTTTTGTCTTGAATAAAAAATAATTTATCAAGTCTGAAAATTAGACACTGGAAATTTCATATCAGTACTTAAAGAGTGCATATTTTGCTAGATATTTCAAATTGGTATAAAGTTTAGAAGACCAAACAGCTTGAACGCACTACATCGATTAACTAAAGTAGTGCCAATAAATGAAGGACTTTTCCATTGATGCAAGGGTGTTCTATTTTTTTTGTATTCCAGACGCTTACTTGCATACGAAAAATGCGCTATTAAGTTGAAGGACGAGTGCACTGAGATCTTCCACTTATATTCTATCATGTTTTGTTCAGATGGTAAGATTTTGTTGTTAATTTAATACAGTTTACTGACGGATAGGCTCCGTCAGCCCAGTAAATTTCTAGTAGGAATTACAGTAGTCAAGTTCACGTTTACAATCAAATCATACGTTTACAATTAATTCATATCAACGCTTGAGAAAGAAATATTAGCTCGTACTAATGTCAGAATTCGCACCAGCTAATATCTTTTTCTCATGTATTGATCTGTCTTCAGCTTTGACTTCTTGATGAAGGTTTTTCCAACAGTTGGCAGAGAGCATCAGATCTTGTTATATACTCTAATACCGTCTGTGTCCGTCAACATTTCCTTGCCTTCCTAATTTTCTTTCTGCTAACAGTTTGTTAAAGAATTGAATTGAACCAAGTACAAGATACATAGGATATTCCAGCTAATCCCAAGTGCTTGTTTTCTTTTTATCTATGTTGTAAAGATGCATATTTCGCATGCAGATGTAACCATCAGGGTGTCCATGGTTTATGGTGCCTCTACTCATTCTAATATTATGTATCGTGCTGATGTTTCTAGTCTTCCATATTGGCTCATGCCATTTTATTGCACTCATTTTCTTCACAATCCCTTGGTTTTCATCCCTGATTAATAATATTTGTCTCCACTTATTTGATATGCAGTGAATATCTAGTTTTTCCCTTTATACATAGATGTCTGTTCTGATGAAATCCTTAGAATTTGATATGAGCATATCTTGTACAGTTTTCATTTCAATCAAACTTATTGGAAACCATACAAATGTACTAAGTTGATCCATTTATTCTCACTTACTGCCAGTTTAACCACTTGCAAGATAGACCTTGCTGATAGAAATAGTTTTATTGCATTATAGAATTCACTAAAAGTAAATTTCAGCATTGAGGTATCCAGAATAGGCAAGTGGAGGAAATAGCTTTTAATCAATGAGGACCAACTAAGTGCCACATAGGATCGCTGATCGTTTCTTTTGTCTAGCCATGAAGGCGCGGGAATATGCAGAGATTAGACCTCGGCAAAAGAACGGCTAATCTGCATGGATGGAAAATCGTAAATACATACATTTCCATCATGATAAATATACCAAAAGTATGGTGATGAGTGTGTCTGGATTGTATCCGTTCGTAATGTAAAAACCCCCAAAAAATTGTATGAGGCTTTGCAACGCAGTTTTTCGGTAATATTTTCATACCCCAGCACTTTAGTTTCAACAAAGATATGAATCACCATGTACAGACTTCGTTAGTATATATAAATGAGTATATATGTGTGCATGTTTGTGCGTGGTAGGTGTGTGCATCCATGTATGTATATGCATATATATATATATATATATATATATATATATATATATATATATATATATATATATATATATATATACATATATATATATATATATATATATATATATATATATATATTGTTAGATTTCGGAATGGTCATATATATATATATGCATAGACGAGGAGATGCACGATCTAATACTAAAACATACCGAGGGACAACCCCTCGATAATACATTGGATCATTGGAAGGATTCCTGTGAGAGAGAAGAGAGAAATTCTCTCCTACGCTGGGAGAAAAACATGGACTTCTTCCAAAAATATAGTGAAACCTTCAAAAATGAATTGGGTACAAATAATCCCTTCCTTAAGAAAATTACAATAAATAAAAAAGAAAAATCTAACAACCCACGAACAACCCCCAACTATCCTCCATACACTAAAAACAGAAATCACCCACAACCAACCTTTACAAACCACGCTAGACCTAACAGGGAACTAGCTGACAGAGGACGCGTCTATGAAAGAAATTACACCAAAAACAGAACAAACCAACAACATCCTAATACCAGACCCAACCACCATACAGCACAATACGACACTAGGATAAGAAATACACCACACACAAATCGCTACTACCCCATGAACCAAAACTACTGGTCCCCACTAAACACAAGACAAACGCAAAGAAACACTATGTCAAGCAACATCCCACATACAAGAAGTTCGAAACAAAAATATTTCCCATACAGAAATTTTACACACACCACAAGCAATAACAACTATAGATTCCCACACACACACAACGATCGGAGGCAACAATACCACCACTCCCCCGACCAAATACCACACAACCTCACAGACAACTCATACAAACAAAATTACACCCAACATTTTTTAGCCAGGGACCAGGGACACCAGGACACAGGCTGGAACCTAGTAATAAGGAAAAACCGAAGATAATCAATCTTTCAACCAAACCTCTTTCTAACATAAAAATTGACATCCTCGCAAAAGGGCTCAAATTTACACCAACTCCACGCAGAGCAAACCTAAATGAACTCAAGGATAATATAACAGAATTTTGCAGAAAATTAAGACTAGCAGAAGCATCAAACAGTTTCAATACTGAAGATGAATCACTAGTCAAGAACAAAAGTGAACACACATCCCACACAGAGGAAGAAATAAAGATCTTGACGAATTCTGTAACCACATTGAGAACTTCCCCTACCATACTATACATAAACAGAAAGCTAACCCAAATTTTAACACTACACAATGGAAAGAACTGATAGAACTCCAAAACGATGAAGATATAACCATTAAGGAAGCGGACAAGGGAAATGCAGTTGTAATAATGGATACATCATACTACAGAAATCTTGTAATTTCCTTGCTTGATGACGACCTACATTATGAAAAAATTACCAACTACACCCCACAAAAAATAATGAAAACTCTATCTTCACTAATTAAAACCCATGAAAAGGAACTGACAACCAAAGAGATTGACTTCCTAACAAACTTTAAATGCAAACCTAGCCTTTTCTATGGTCTGCCAAAAATTCATAAAAGTCAAATTATAAATGAAACCATTAAAAAATCACCAAAGACATACATACACACACCTAATCCGGGGGACCTAAAACTACGACCCATTGTAGCTGGCCCAACCTGTGAAACACACAGACTAAGTCTACTTATGGACATCCTCCTGAAACCCTTCCTTAAACATATCGATAGCCATATCAGAGATGAATGACTTAGATATGTTAAACCACCTTCCAAAAAAAACCAAGGAAGAAACAATCCTGGTTTCATTTGATGTAGTCAACTTGTATACCAGTATACCTCATAAGGTAGGCAATACAGTTCTGGTTAGACCAATTTCCGGAAGAAATACCAAAAAGGATCAGTAAGGAATTCATTACTAAATCAATTGAATTCATCCTACACAATAACCACTTCATGTTTGACAATACATTTTACCGTCAAAAATCCGGAATTGCTATGGGTACAAGGGCAGCACCAGTCATTGCGAACTTAACAATGGGATACATGGAAATAATCATTTACCAGGAATCTCTATCAATCTTTGGAAACTCCCTCTCTCAATACATAAAAGAGAATTGGAAACGATTCCTAGACGATTGTTTCATCCTCTGGAATGAAAACATAGATAAACTCCTAAAATTTAAAAACCTATTGAACAGCATAAACCCAATATACAGTTCACAATGGAATACAACCAAAAGGAGCTCCCGTTCTTGGATATACTAATTAAAAAAATTAACCTTAAAATAGAAACAGACATTTTTTACAAAGCCACAGACGCCAAAACATACCTTCTTTTTAATTCATGCCACCCAAGACACACTAAAACAAACATCCCCTTCAACCTTGCAAGAAGGATATGCACAATAGTGTCAGAACAAAATACCAGGAACTTTAGACTGCAAGAACTCAAAAACACCCTAATTGACAGACATTACCCAGCTCACTCATAGAGGATGGGATCAACGTGCAACAGAAATCAACATAGAAACTTTAAGAAAAGTTCTACACAACAACACACCTTCCCCGAAAATACTACCTTAAATATCTACATACAACCCCAGAAACAAAGAAGCCTTCACCATCATCACCCAGAATTTACCAATAATTCATAAAAACCCAAAATTAAAGGAAATTCTAAACATACACCAAATCATTAAAAGCTACAAACAGCCTAAATCACTTAAAAAGATTCTCACAAAGGCAAAATTGTCTTCTGAAATTACGGATGCAAAAGTTTAAAAATGGTGGTAGATCGAACTGTGCAACATGTCCTAACCTATTGGAAGGATCAGAATTCTTCTTTAAAGAGGGACAGAAATTCAAGATCAAATCTAACTTTACTTGTGCCTCTGAAAACATAATTTATGTCATTAAATGCTCGGGCTGCCACCAAGACTACGTGGGTTCCACGGGACTATCACTCAGGCATAGATGCACACTGCATCGACAACAGATTGCATTCCCAGAATATAGAATGATACCTTTTAGTGAGCACATTGAGAAATGCGCAAAGCAACTACTGCCACAATTTTTGATCTTCCCATTTTACCAATGTGCTTTCGGATCATCAACACAAATGAGACTGAACAAGGAAACATTCTTCATTGAAAAGTACAAACCCAGACTCAACCATCCGAACATACTGACACAGAGAAATTAACAAGGGAAAGGAAAAAAATTTTTAAGCGATTATCTCCCTTACACCGGAAGAAATCACTCACTACCTCCCCTTATTTAGAAACTCCTGAAAATAAACACAACGATAACTCCATGCAATATAAACATAACGTCACAAGAAATTTGAAAAGCTACACGCGAAACCGATATTTCTTTAAAAATTTTCTTTAAAAATTATAAAATTATGTCATTTTAAGGAAAGGAAAAAAATTTTTCCAATATTCTCCAGACATTTTGATACAAATATATATATTTTTTAACATTTAAGCCTTCTGTCGTTTTTTCACTCTTTACCATTTTCTTATATATTCACCCACGTGCTTTACCAAACAAACTTTCTTATCTCTCTCTCTATATATATATATATATATAAGATGCAAGGATCGAGGTGTTGGAAGAAAGTTGGCTTCAAGTAAATATTAAAAATAACTTTCAGAGACAGTTTACTGAGATGGAAGGTTGTAGGTTTTTTCTGATTGAAGTACGATAAACGTTAAAAAAAGTTATTTTTATATTTCATGGTAGGCAACCAGAGTTACCCGGTATGCAAATAAGAATACAAGAATTGAGAAACGAAGCATATAAGATCCGGGCTACATTTACTTCATAGCGAGCGGACCTCGGAAGTGGTAAAAATCACAGTGAGATATATACCGCCGGTTACTCTTCAGGACAAGGATATCTTGATTAATGAAAGTGTACATTGTAGCAAGGAGGTAGATTTTAACACATGGAAGAGACAATCACAATTTGTAGAGAACACAGTAGGAGTGGGGGATATGAACATAGAGAGAAATTAGGATTAAAATAAGGAAAAAGAAAAACAACATAAAGGAGTGAGAAGAAAGAGGAATTTAAGCAAGGTCATTTGACCGGTAGTATTCATTAGAGCTATTGTGGCCGAGTCACAGAAATTAGCGACGGAGTGGTATTTGAAAAAAGATAATGTGGAGGGGAGAGGGGGAGGAAATACTTTTAGTCAAGGGGAACAAAAAAAGTATGCATCAAGATAGCAAGATCAAGTGGGCAAGAATCGGAGCGGATACTACTAGCAATCAATTAAGGAGTGTATATTGTGTGCTTTGAGCGTGTTTACAGTATAAAGTAGTAGAGATGTATGTTGGTGTATACACGTGCAAGTTTACATGGTGGTTGTGGTGGATTTGGATAATTTTATAGATTGGAGTAAAACATTTTTAAGGGTGATAGATTTAAGGGGATAGATTTAGGGATAAATTTAGACGGAAAGATTTAGGCAAATGTTTTTTGAGTAGAGCGTAGAAGTTTTTAGATACTTGAGTCTAGACATTACGGGAGAAAAGAGGTGGAAGCAGATAACGTCGGGGGTTCATGCCCGTTTAATCCCATTTGGGGGTTTACTGGATGGGGACAGGTTTTTGGAGGTGTATGCTCGTGTCTGTTTCGGTGAGTTTCGATGTATATAGGATTTGGAGTCATCTGGCAGGAGGGTTGTGTATATATATATTGTGACCTCGTGTGTACCGTTGGCGATTTTGTTTTCCTCCGTCTTCTTTTCTCTGGATCTTTCCTTCTCCAATGTTTCCGACGAAGAGCTCCGCTCGAAACGTTAAACCCTCCTTCTTTCCTTTTTCCTGAGCGTCCAATAATACTATATTTGTTCAACGTCCTCGCGTTGTTGTGTTTTTTGTGCTTTCTTGTTTGGATTAACTTTATATATATATATATATATATATATATATCCTACAATAATACCCGGCGTTGCACGGGTCAGATAGGAGTAACTATTTAGAGGAACTAGTTATGTTGTCAGTCTACATTACAGCAGTCCGGACCGCAATCGGTAGTGCAAAAATGAATTGGACATTCAAAAGTTTTATTTTGGTTAAGGTTGGTATGTTTGAATAATAGTTTGGCAACGGAAGTTTGTAACGTAGTAGTGCAACTGAGCCCCGACAAAGGATGACATTTGCTTAATTAAATGCGCCAAAAGAGTGTCAATAGGGTGAGTAGGGGTGCAAAATGTGATGATGCACGCTTTGTTGTCTCTACCCCTAGGAAACAACATACACAGCAACTAAAGCGTAGGTATGGTTAACGGAGAAGTTATTGCAAGCAGTAATAGGGCTTCAAAAGCTATGACGTGATTTTTTAAAATGAACCACCGCTATGGCCCTCGACTAAAAACGCCTGTTGCTCAATGTTACGCATTGGAACTTGCTGTCTTTCTTCAAAGTAAAATGTGAAACGATGTAATGACTTAACGTTCGGCAACTGTTTTTTTTTAAGGTAGCATTACATTGAACTCTGACAAAGAGGTGGTAAGTACTTCATTTATTGGCCTAAAAAATGTGTCAAAATGGTAGTTAGAGGTGCAAAACGTGTTGGTGCATGAGCCTTTTTTGCTCTCCCACCAAAATAACACATTAACGTGTAAAACGGAACAATTAAGGCGTGAACAAAAGTTCAGCAACACATGTGCGCATAAGGTCACTTTATGTATATGTCCCCGATCATGCGTGTAGTTCAAGGGGGTCATTTCTTCGCCATGACCTAGCTCTGACCTTACGAAGTATGTGTATAAAACATGAGGTCAATCGGACTTTGAATGTGGATTTCTATAAAAATATAAATTTCTAGACACACACACAGACTGACACATAGACACACTAACACACAGACACATACACACACACACGCACAAACTCATATATATATATATATATATATATATATATATATATATATATATATATATATATAATTGAGTAGTTGAATGAATTATCTTATTTGGGATAATTCGGTTAACCGATACCTGGGTCGCAAATTCACCTCAGAAAAACACGGTTGAAGCTACATGCCTAGGGCAGAGATCACGTGCTATCGTGTGGAAATTTGTGTGTTTTTTAAATACAAATAAATGAAAGAATGGAGTTGAACGAAGAATTAACAAAATTCCTTTATTTTCGACATATGTTTCGAAGGCTGCATATTCCTAATTTCGAAGGAATAAGGGGTGCATTATGCCGCTTTCTCATCAGGAAAAACAAGGAACTTATGTCAGCATGAAGATGGGCTCATCGCTATGGGCTCCGTGTGGGCAGTCATCTAAAAGTTTTTGTGCATCTTGATGCTGACATAAGTTCCTTGTTTTTCCTGATGAGAAAGCGGCATAATGCACCCCTTATTCCTTCGAAATTAGGAATATGCAGCCTTCGAAACATATGTCGAAAATAAAGGAATTTTGTTAATTCGTCGTTCAACTCCATTCTTTCATTTATTTGTATATATATATATATATATATATATATATATATATTGATAGTGTACCCCCTTGCAGCTCTGATCATAAGCCCCACGTCCTAAATATAAGCTGTGCTCACAACTATCGCAACATTACTTTTACTGGGATGCATGAATATCATTTTATATGTGTACTTTGGGAAAGTGGAATCACCATACGAAACTAAGAACTTGTAAAGATCAAAGAATCTGCCTGAATTCGGATGATCAAGAACACACGTAAAACTGTAACATATATTGCTCTGCACAACCTGTAGCTGTTTGTTATAAAATATTATAAGCTTGTTTTCAATTTTAACCATAGATATGTGATCTAGTCCTTATATAAACTACCACTACCACTACGAATATAGGAATATAAATTTAATTCACAAAGGAGGCAAAAAGTTAAAAACTGTGCCTTAGACGGCATAAACTAGTATCTTTCAAATTACAGATAAAATAGGGTTTATTAATGAAATTTACTTAGGATCCAGGAACACTGAAAACTTTTAACATTGATTAGTTAATAATTTTTAATCTATAGCGGATGTTCAGAGTGTTTTTGAAAAGTGTTGGGTAGAGTGGAGGTAATAGCATTATAGACACCTACATACAATATCTCTTACTAAACACATTTCTGCATGGCAAACTGATACAGAAATTGTAAAACACAAAATACGCCATACGAGAATTGTTAGAACTATAAATACTCGTATAAGAATTATTGTTTTTTTTTAATACTCATAACACCAAAATCCAGGGAATAAGCAACATTTATTAATTATAAACATTATTTTGAATCTACCTTTAAGACTACAATACCAGCCGAAAAAGTTTTCGAGTTCAATATTGAATATTTTATAGCAATATATCTATCTTCGGCATCCGTATTATTGATGACAACTCATAACTTGCATTCAGTTTAGAACTAAATTTTTCAATTTATCGTGTATCATTACAATAATATTTAAGAACTTAATTTTCAAACTCTCAAAATTGTAGGACATTCGGATGCTATTGACTGCAAAATAATGTACAGATCAGTGTGCTTTGCAGCCATCAATGAATTTCCACTGGTATATCCAGATATTCATCGCTGCAAGTACGTATCTTTAATTATTATTACTGTTATCATTAATGCAACTTATATTTAATTTTTCAGTTGTGTAATTAAGAAGATCGCTGTGCAGACACATGGTTATCGTTTCAGCTATATAGTGATTCACATTTCGCAAGTGTATTTCACAATTGTCCTCATTGACTAGTGCCTTTTAACTGAATAAGTTAAGCGGAAGACCATCGTAGTGACAAATGTTTCTTGGTGTGTGTGTGTGTGTGTACGTGTATATATATATATATATATATATATATATATATATATATATATATATTCTGCTGTAGGCCCTGATAGATTTCCCGCTAGTCTCCTGAAGGAATGTAGATATCAACTTGCAGTCCCTCTGACCAACCTCTGGAGAAACTCGTTAGACGCAGGTTATATACCGAAACAGTTTCTATCCCAGTCGGTCATCCCGGTTTTCAAACAGGGAAACAGATCCCTCGCAGTCAACTATCGCCCAATCTCACTCACCTCCCACATCATTAAAGTGTTTGAAAGAGTGTTAAGATCAAGGATACCTGACTTCCTGGAGACCCACAACTCCTAAATTCAAATCAGCATGGCTTTCGCTGTGGCAGGGACTGTCTAACACAGCTCTTACACCACATTGAAGATGTACTCAAAGCCTTGGGAACAGGTTCGAACTCTGACGTCATATATCTTGACTTCAGTAAAGCGTTCGACAGGGTAGACCATAACATCCTACTCTCAAAATTGGCAAATGTTGGAATCCGTGGAAAAGTTCTACGCTGGATTCAGTATTTCCTGACGAATAGAACACAACATGTTGTAGTTGATGGAGTCCACTCAAACCCAGCAAAAGTCACCAGCGGTGTTCCCCAGGGAACTGTTTTGGGTCCGCTACTCTTCATAATTTACGTAAACGACCTTTCCAGTGTTGTACATCACTGCAAAGTGAAAATATTCGCTGATGACACTAAGCTCCAGCAAATCGTCAATGAAAAGCAGACCGAACTCAACTCCAGTCTGATCTATATGCTGTGAGTCAATGGGCAGACAGAAACAAAATGCAACTGAATGAGGGAAAATTTGAGCTGATGCATTTTGGAAGAAATTCCTCACTAAAACAACCATACTCTCTTCCTTCAGGGGAGCCGCTCACAGCCTCTAACAATATCAGAGACCTGGGTGTAATTGTTGATGACGATCTCAGTTGGAGTGCACACATCAACAAGAAGGTCGATATAGCTCGTAGGATGAGTTCCTGGATCTTAAGAACTTTCCGGTCCAGAGAACAAGGTGTCATCATACCACTTTTTTCCTCCTTTGTACGGCCACACCTTGAATACTGCTGCCCACTGTGGTCTCCTCACACAAGACAAAACATCTCCAGAATTGAGTCACCCCAGAGGGCTCTCACTAAGCAAATTGAAGGCATGGCTGCTCTCGATTATTGGGATCGCCTTAAAGCCTTGAAACTTTACTCCCTTCAGCGTCGCCGTGAGCGGTACATCATTTGTACGATGTGGAAAATATACCGCCAACTTTGCCCAAACGACCTAAACATTAGCTTCAAGGTTCATCCAAGACTTGGACCACGGGCTATACGTCCCCTGCCAAATTCAAGATCACAACATACATGTACACTGCAACATAATTTCTTTTCCTCAACAGGCCCTGCCCTATTTAACATTGTCCCGAGGGAGATCAAAGAGGAAAAGGATCCCATCAACTTCAAACAGAGTCTGGATAGATTCCTTCAAAGAATACCAGATAAGCCACCCATAATTGGATACAACTCACCCAACAAGAACTCACTACTTGAACAAAACTTGACTTAAACAGGATTCGAATAATCCTATCAGGTGGTGCTATTAAGTTAGACATGGCCTGGACCAATCTCTGGTCGAAACATATCTAAGTTTATCTAAGTTTATATATATATATATATATGTGTGTGTGTGTGTGTGTGTGTGTGTGTGTGTATATATATGTGTGTGTGTATGTATATATATATTATGCTTGAGTGAATGTTGATGTCTCTCATTGCTTGGCAACTGATTTAGTCTTGTTTACATCCCCGTAATTTGGCGGTTTCTCTAAGGAAAGATTAAGGGATATATATGATATAAATGAAATAACGAGGTCCATATGATAAACAAGAACACTTCAAGGAAATTCCCTAACAAGGCTTCAGCCCAGTGACTAAAACGGGTAAAAAGAATAGATTTAACCTGTACAAGGATATCCTCAGCAGTTAATTACTAATATTTTTTTCATATTGAACAAGACTACTAATAATTGATTGTACTCTATCTGAGTGGTACTAAATTATCTACTTCAGAAAGGTTATGCCAACCACATTCCAATTTGAAACGTTTAGCAGAGTACTAAATGTAAAGCTGATTTCTACTCTATGGACAAGGATAGAAATGTGGAGCTAGGCAACAGACTGTTCGGTATAACTCCGGCATCTGAATACGAATAATTTCGTAATACCTAGAAGTACGATAGTTACTGATAGCAATGATAGTGACTATCTTGGTAGATATCTGAAACTGGTATTTTCATTCGAAAATCAGAACTATTGTCGTATCTATGAATAATGTGTTTTGCTTTTTAATATTGGCTTCAAACAAAGGCGGTGAGCTGGCAGAAACGTTAGCACGCCGAGTGAAATGCTTAGTGGTATTTCGTCTGCCGCTACGTTCTGAGTTCAAATTCCGCCGAGGTCAACTTTGCTTTCATCCTTTCGGGGTCGATAAATTGAGTACCAGTTACGCACTGGGGTCGAGATAATTGACTTAATCCCTTTGTCTGTCCGTGTTTGTTCTCTCTGTGTTTAGCTCCTTGTGGGTAGTAAAGAAATATGAATTTCGTCTGTCTTTACGTTCTGAGTTCAAATTCCGCCGAGGTTGACTTTTCCTTTCATCCTTTCGGGATCGATAATTTAAATACCAGTTACGTACTAGGTCAATTTAATTGATTGGGCCCATTCCCCCAAATTTCGGGCGTTGTGCCTAGAGTAGAAAAAAATATTTGTTGCAAACAAACAGCTACCACACAAAATAGGTAGCAGGCAGTGTAAATTGCTGAGTGATATTTTATCCGTCTTCACGTTCTAAGTTCGAATTCCGCCGAGGTCAACTTTACTGTCCATCATTTCGAAATCGATAAAATAAGTATCAGTTCCTAAATTTGAAGTCAATACTGAATTAACATTTGCCGATATCCTTTTCTTTGTCCAGGCGCATTAGGTTATTTCAAGCGTGTGCTATGAATTTCAAAGACCATCATTGTTTGGAAAGATTTCAAAGAACCTATCAAGCTGACTGCGCACGTAAGATTAATTTCTTTTTATTTTAGAATCACATTAGCTGTTCAAAATATAATATACTGTTTTGAAAAATTCATAGTAATATTTTTTCATCTCTAAGGACGTGTTATTCATCATTTTGTTATTTATAAGTTGGATTACTAAATAATTTTTTGTACCATAAAATGATTAACCTTAAAACAATTTTGTGGGAATTTTACATGCAAATTTCAATGGTATTTTCAGCTTTATTCACAGATAGCCACTGCCTTAAAAATCTGCTTCTAAAATATATTTCCTGTCTTGATAAGTAAATATCTTACTTATACTGGATAGTAGAAACGTTAGAAGCTTAGCAATTAGATCTCAGAATTCTTAAATGGTACACAATTTGTCAACACTAGTGATATTGACCCTCTCGACAACGATATTCTTTTATATGCAATAATTTTCCATATATTTGTATATTCCAGAGGCAGACAGGAATATCAAAATTGTGTTATGAAGAAAAACAGAAGTGTTCAAAAGACCCTTGACATGCATTGTTTTATCTTTTTTTTTTCTTGCAATCGTAAGTGTTTCTATTAATTATGTTATTTTTTTGCGGTAGACTGCTGCATCGCTGTAAACTCCAAACAGAAGTTATATTAGTCAACTTACGTTTTACAATCAATTCAAATTAATGTTTGCGTGAGAAATATTCGCCTGCACCAATGTACTATACATCGAATTGTTTTTCCTTTCCTGATGGTGTTACAGAAGCGGTTCCATATGCGAGGCACTGGATTTTTCAAGCAGTAGGTGGATTTCCCTAGATCTTTCCGTTCTTTTTTCCTCTTTTCCAATAACTTCTGTGTCCGTCAACATTTTCCCTACCCGGTTCTCTTCTCCGCTCATGATTACTTAATGAGTGTTCTTTGCTGCGTTATTAGATCATGCTAAAGAAGCATCCAATCTCGTATTTATTTTCTAAACATTTGTGATATTACTTTCTTCGATGCCACTGTTTGGTGGCTGGTTTCGCGTAAATTCTCATTGGTAATCTTTTCCAAGTACGAGATTCCTTGGATATTTCCTCTTATGTCGATTGCCTGATTTTTCGTTGAATCTATATTTTAAGGATCTATATTTCGCATGCGTATGTAAGGTGTAGGGTACTTACGATGTACAATGTTTATACTCATTCTTATATTTTTGATGGAGGTGCTTTTGTCATCCATATTGGCTCGTCATCTTGCTGCACACTTCTGTACTTTTCTTTCCAGGAGTTTCGGTCTTGATCCTTGATCGATAATATTTGCCTCCAATTATATGAGCTCCTATTTATCGCCAGTATCTCAAATTTGACATAAATGTTTCTGTTGAAAACCGCGGAATTTATTCTAGGGCATTTTGTATATATTTTTGTTCAAGCTTCTTGGCGACGTCAGCAAGGTACCGTTAATTCAATTACTTTATCCACACTTACTCTTATATAATCCACTGATCAGGTATTGTAGTTTTTTTTTTCGTATATTCTTTCCGAAGTTAACTATACTTACATCATCTTTAAATGCTATCGCTTACAATCAACATCAACAAAAGGCTGCAGAAGGAGAAGGTGTCAACTCAACCTGATGTTCCGTAGATTTCAGTTTTCGTTGAAGCCTTAGCGTAAAAGTATTACTAGAATAAATTAAACTTTTCATGATGTCCCAAAACCCACCATTTCTGAAGTCCATGATGACATGCTAGAATTTTCGTCTATCTCGCAAGAAAGCATATTTGACGATCTACCTTCACCGATGCTTGCTCGTTGCTCTTCTGTGATATTATCTTTCTGAGTTCTTAATCTTTTCAGAATAATTTTGACTGCTACCTTGCTTGCAAGATTGATCTTCCTGATAGTATTATCAGTTAGAAATAGTTACTTCCACTGCATTACTGAATTCTGTGCAAGAAAACTTAGGCATTAAAGTAACCGGAGTAGACAAATAAAGGAAATATCCTTCCATCGGTGACGTTCTAGTTGAGTAACCTACTGATTCACTATCTGGATTTTATTGTCAGGGTGTAGGGGACATACGCAAAGAGACTGAGGTTAGACCTCGGTAGAAAAACGACTAATATTATTGGATATATTATCTACTTTATTAGATATTCCCATAGTATGATGACCATAGCTTTTTGCAATATTCGAAATTAATATGAAACCTTCAGTGAGGTTTTTGACATAGTTTTTCAGCTTTTCTTTGTCCTACACCAAATTCAGTTTCTATTAGAACTTGCACCAAGCATCTTTGAAATGTTTAATCCATTCCACCTTCACTATCTTACGTTCTATCAGTGCGTGCACTGCACCATCACAGGCATAATTTTACAGGTATGCAAATATTACACTACATTTGTATACATGGGCCCGTGGATATCACCATGAGAATAAAAAAAAATAAAGATCAAAGGATCTGCCCTCAGCAGATTGTTCATGAGAATACAACTCTGACATCTAATTAAAATGTTCTTGATGGATATGTTGACTGTAGACTGTGCCACATGATAAGGCTTTTCTCCTCTCCGCTAAATCGAAATACATATAATTTCTTGATCTGTGCCTCTCCAGTGTTCATACATTCCATATGTTAATCGTTCTTTCTTCCAAGAACTACTCCTGTCTGGTCACCAACAGGACATTTATCTCATCGAGTCGAATAGAGTAGGTACCATTACCGGGTATATATTTACTTCTTGCTCTATTTATCTTGGTGTGTGGGTTGTAGCAGAGAGCAGCCCATGTTCAGTGTGAGCAGAATATGTTTCCTGTCGCAGCAGTGTAACATCAATGTTGTAGTATGGAGTACTATAATACCAAACATTAATAGCATACATGCAATATGTATTTAATATCTCACCGTAATGTGATATGTCTGTATTACCACTAATGCAGTGATATAAAGGGATATAAATAGAATATCAAGCCTTATCCTATAGATAGTTAACTTTGATTATAACGAAATTGTTTATAGAATATCAGCGCAATGCAGTAACACTTCATGTAGATGCAATATGATATAATTTAAGTTTCATAATCAGAAGATAATCCCTTCACCGTTTCAAGGCCTCTGAGAGTAGTAGAGAAGACGAGCGGAGGAGAGATTGTCAAACCGAGAACGGAATACGGAATGCTTGCAATAGAAAGGATTCCACTGAAATATTTCAAGAACCAAATAGTGATCATAAACTAGGTAACGTTAACTCCAGCAGCTGGATCAACTGACGTAGCAACTAGAATATTACTGCCAACTAAAACATCAGAATTAGCAAAGTCATTATCAAAATAATACAGACAATACTGATTATAGAAAATAAATATACCTTCTCTGTTTTAAATAACTCTTCAAAAGAAATGCTTTAAGATATTGTTTTCCATTCTCTTTTGCAGGTCAGATTCCAATTAGCCAACAGTACTGAAGCTGTGACTATGGCTCTTTCTTGAAATTTATATGAAATAAAATTGGATTTTGAAAGATTTCCCTTGTGTGTCTGTTATTTCGCATTTTTATTCAAATAAAGATAGTTACTAAAAATTGCATTGTTATCTGATGTTGCGGGATTTCAATGCAGGTCAAGACCAACGTTTCTGAATTGAAGTGTTTCAGATATACATAATGTGGGGACTAAATTATGTTGGGTCTGGTCCTCAGGGCAGATTTGTGTTATCTATGTCTAGTGTTAATTCCAGTGTCACATTGCTCTGTATCAATCACAGTTGCTATACTTCAAAAGTACAGTAACACCTATTTTAGACAAAGGTCGAGCAATGTGGTGGATGTTTTCTATTATTTCCATTAACAGTAGGGAAGCGTCACTTGTACAGCTATAACTAACTTTTACGGCGTTTAAAGAAAAGCTTTATTTTATTAAGGAGTAGTGAGATGCTTATGAGCTGTAGAAAATACTCATATATTACGTTTATTAAAATAGGACTGGTAATACATACCAATCAATATATTATATCTATACATCATTAAACATTTTCGGAGCACCTAGTAAACTAATTGCAAGACCATACTGTGATATTCTGGATCTTATGGCCACTTAAATATAGAAAGCAAACGATTGTATTCTGTAGCACTACGGCGCTTGGAACAAGTGAACCACTGGAACAAGTATATGCTAGGAACAAGTGAACCATTGAAAACATCACAATATCTCTCTGAAGATATACACAAATGAATTAAGATTAGAAAATATTCTATTTCTGTAAAAGTGGTTAAATAGTGACTTATACGACACTGATGAAATCATAGTCTCCTAACTTGATCATTAATTGAGAAACGTACGGTTATAGTAAATATAATGAATGTAGTACTGAAGAAACGACAAAACCTTATTGTCATAGCGAGTGGAAATCCATTTTAAATGCAAAGACTATTGAACTGGATAATAAACAGTATAAAATCTATAACACCTAAATAGAATAAAATCACATCATGAATATACACCTGGCCTGCGAAAAATCATTTCCAGAAAAATTGAAGAGATATTGTGAACATTCACACTCATGTAAAAATCAATTTCATTTCAGTAAAAACCTTAATCGAAGAGAGTGGAAGGTTTCTCTATCCACAATATTCGTCATTGTGTTGGATGCTTAGCCTTTTATTATTCAGGCCATGAAGTTACTGAAGGACATTGTATACACATAACTGTGGATATATTACTGAGTTTTTTGTACAAATCTGTATAGTCCAATACACTGAATGATCACTCAGGACATTTAAGTAAATTATCAGACATTTTTGTAAAGACTGATAGTTATTCCGAAGTTTTTCCTTCGCAGAGGTGTCGAAAGTAGGCGAGAAAGAAAGATGAAACAAGATGACAGAAGAACTTAAATATGCACTAAAAATAGGCCAGATCCTAGGAGAAAAAGATTTGTTGGTCGTTTATGAAGATCTAAAGAAAGTGATGTACAATGCTAAGAAATGTTAGGCGTGTTGAAAGAAAAAGACGATTAAACGGATGAGCGAGCAGATAGTTACTAAGGAGCACCAGGCTAAATAGCACTGAAGAGGTACTGAATAGACTATAAAAGAGATCTATAAAGTTAGAGCAACCGTTCCCACTCATGGTCTATTTAAAACAACCAACTAAATTATGAGTGAAATTTCAATTTAGAGATCTCAACAAGAAAGAAGTATATAAATTCATGAAGAACGCAAGCGTGAAGAGAGCATCTCGGGGTGATGATGTACCATACAAAATGAACGAATACCTTCAACTTGAAGAGTCTTGCTGGAAATGTATACTGATGCACTATTGAAGGGAAATTGATTGACCGGTTCAGACCAATTTCAATTCTCAACGTAGACAGGGAGATTTATATGGGTTACTCGCTAAGAGAACAGCTATTTATTTACAAAATAATGGCAATGTTGCTAAAGGTGTCATGAAGGCTGGAATACCCGTAACTTCTGAGTGTGTGCATGCGTGTGACTGTGTATGTGTATGTGCATGCGTGTGTGTATTTTCATATAAGCATATATACATACATACATACATACATACATACATACATACATACATACATACATACATACATACTACATACATACATACTAGAGTTCACTGGGTTTTCAAGTTTTATCTCCGGCTTATTCTACAAAATTTCGCTTTATAGAATCTCCTCTTTCCTTGGCAATGTCCTTATTCAATCCACTGATTGACTATTTTGCTATTCCTGTTTAATGATCAATACAAAAATGTAAAACCCGAGATTTCTTATATAGAAATCTCTACACTTATACCAACCAATGACTTTTCCGCATGTCAATTCTCTAAGGAGAAATCTGTAGTCAGCACGAACACAATTAGTGATGTTTTTTTTTTATTCTACTTAATGTATATAAACGCATCATTATTAAGTAGGGAATTTTTAGTGTGTTATCAATAATTTTTCTTGAGTTAAAACATTAAGTTACACACATACAGAAATTTACACAAAATATAGCTAGGAGAAATTATCTCGGAGAGATTTCTCTTGGCTCAGATTACCCTCACAATTAGATGTCCCTCAACGATGTCTATAATTTAAATCAGAACTTTAACATAACTAGGCTAGCCTAGTTATGTTAAAGTTCTGATTTCACCAAGAGAAATCCTAGGCGATAGTGTGGCTTTCTAGAATTTGAGACGACTGTGAGGGCTCTAGCAGAGAGTGTGCTGATTGTGTTTTATGTAATAGGAGTCTAATATGAATGATATTGCATGGAATACTTGAGCGATATTTTTACAATATGACAGTTTACTATTATTAAATTAATCAGCTAATAAACGTAAATAAGATATATGCAACGTTTATTTAATATCCCTTCGTAATGCTGTTCTCTGTATTATAATGCTGTTCTACTGTATTAACACAGTGATATGGCTATATTACTACTAATGCAATGACATGAAAAGATATTCATATACTATGAATATAAAATACAGTTACCTTACTCATATGATAACATGAGATTTTCTTGTTACCTCCCCAAGGAAGGAGGTTATGTTTTCATCGGCGTTGGTTTGTCCGTCTGTCCGTCTGTGTGCAAAATAACTCAAAAAGTTGTGAATGGTATTTGGTGAAACTTGCAGGAAAAGGTGGTAATGACACAAGGAAGAGATGAAATTACCAAACATAAATACGAGGGCGGGATGAAAAGATTATAGCCTGACTATACAGGAGTGACGGCAGAGCTGTGAAATCTTGTATGCATTAATTTCAAATTCTCTTATTAATAACTATATTGCTTCTTTCTAGGTAAACTAACATCTAACTTTAGAAATATTAAATTTCTAAATATCTCAGAGATATGAGCGGTGGTGGAGCGATAGAGTGGTTGTATACTGTCAACTTAACGTGACAGTCCCGTAAAGGGAAACTCACTACCACTATTTAGACCTAGGAAGCATCGACGCTTCCTGTCGCTTTGACACATTTCCTGTCCTTATATTTGCGGAGGGGAGACAAGCACCCCCACCTGCAACTAGCAGGACTTGCTACCCTAGACTGATGACGAGCAAGACTCAGAAACATGCATGTCTCTAGGTGCAGGCCTTAGATGATGGGGGTGCTTGTCTCCCCTTCGCAAATATAAGGACACAGGAAATGTGTCAAAGCGAGCAAATAGTTTTAAAATCACAGCGAATACCATACAAAAAACACTCATCATAAAAATATCAATCTAAAATCAATTAAAGTATAACTTGAACAATAAAAATTAATACAATAATATAATGTATAAAAGTAGGTACTTGTACATCGACTACGCGCGTTTCATAGCTGAATTAGGACTATCATCATCATCATCATCATCATCGTCGTTTAACGTCCGTTTTCCGCGCTAGCACGGGTTGAATGGTTCGACCGGGGTCTGGGAAGCCAGGGGCTGCACCAGGCTCCAGTCTGATCTGGCAGTGTTTCTACAGCGGGATGCCCTTCCTAACGCCAACCACTCCGCGAGTGTAGTGGGTGCTTTCTACGTGCCACCGGCACAGGTGCCAGGGGAGTCTGGCATCGGCCACGATCGGTTGGTGCTTTTAACGTGCCACCGGCACGGAAGCCAGCCAAGGCGACGCTGGCATCGGCCACGTTCGGATGGTGTTTTTTATGTGCCACCGGCACAGAAGCCAGTTGAGGCGGCGCTAGCATCGGCCACGTTCGGATGGTGCTTTTTATGTGACACCGGCACAGGTATCTCAACAACTATTTCCATTGATATTTATTTCGATGTTCATGTACTTGACTCAACAGGTCTCCTCAAGCACAGCAGGATGTTCTGGAATCCAAGTTACTTTGAATGGGCAGGGGCTATGCAGAGCTGGTGCAGGAAGCAGCCCGGGTCTTTGCAGTCACAGCATATCTCCAGAGATCTCGGTCCTTCGCCATTGCCTCAGTGAGGCCCAACGTTCTGAGGCCATGCTTGTCTACCTCATCCCATGTCTTCCTGGGTCTACCTCTCCTCCTGATACCTTCAACTGTTTGGGAGCGGCACTTCTTCACACAGCCCTCCTCATCCATCCGCAGTACATGACCATACCATCGCAGGCGTCGCTCTTGCACACCACATCTAATGCTTCTTATGTCCAGCATTTCTCTCAGGGTGCTTACCCTCTGTCGTGCGCGCACACTGACATTACACATCCAGCGGATCATGCTAGCTTCATTTCTTTCAAGTCTACGCATGTCCTTTGCAGTCACGGCCCATGTTTCACTACCGTGAAGCATGGCTGTTCGCACACATGCATCATACAATCTACCTTTCACTCTGAGTGAGAGACCCTTTGTCGCCAGTAGGGGTAGGAGCTTTCTAAACTTTGCCAAGGATATTCGTATTCTAATGGTGACAGTCTCTGAGCATCCACCTCCACTACTAACTTGGTCACCCAGGTAGCGGAAACTATCAACTACTTCTAGTTTCTCCCCCTTGAGTGTGATGGAATCTGTTTTCTGAGTATCTGTGGTGTCTATTGTCCCTGTGCATCTGCCGCACATGAAAGCTATCTTATCAGTTAATTTCCCTTTGATGTTGCTGCACCTCTTATGCGTCCATAGCTTACACTGGGTGCATCTTATGGAGTTTCTACCTACACCTTTCCTACAGATCGAGCAGGGCCAGCTGCCCGAGGGTGTGTGTGCTGAGTTCGCCTTTCTGCTTACTATAACTTTGGTCTTAGCTACATTTACTCTAAGGCCCTTTGATTCTAACCCTTGCTTCCACACCCGAAATTTCTTTTCTAGTTCCAGTAGTGATTCTGCTATGAGCGCCAGGTCATCAGCATAGAGGAGCTCCAAGGGGCAACCTGTTTTGAATTCCTCTGTTATTGCCTGGAGGACTATGATGAATAAAAGGGGACTGAGGGCTGAGCCTTGGTGTACACCTACTTCTACCTTCTATGTCCGACGTCCGCAGCTCATCCTCCCACTCATCAAATTTCTTGATGAGGATGTCCCTAAATCTCTGACCATGTGAAGGGTTCTTTAACTTCCAAATCCTTCTTTTCTGGATTGGTCTGTTTCTTGGAGTCCTTCTGGCCTCAAGCCTAAAGTCACTAATGATTAGCCTATGCTGAGGGATATATTCTTCACCCGGGAGGGTCTTTGTATTTAGTGTGACCCTGCATCACGCTGTCTGGTGAGGATGAAGTCTATTTGGCTAGCGGAGTCTCCTGACTGATAGGTTATAATGTGGCAGTCAGGCTTCCTGAAGATAGTGTTGCAGATTAAAAGGTTACATGCATCACAGAATTCCAGTAGTCTTGTTCCCTCATCATTTCTGGTGATAATACCATGGCCACCGTGCACCCCAGTGTAGATACCCGATTCCCGCCCAACATGCCCATTAAAGTCTCCACCCACAAAGATGAGGTCCTTGCCACTAGTCTTTGAGGTAGCCCGTAGAAGGGTATCATAAAAGTGGTCCTTCTGATCATTTGGTAGCCCCGCATGTGGGGCATAGGCGGAGATAATCGTAGCTGTGCCACTCTGTAGGACTAACCTGAGCTTCAGCACTCTATCGCAAACCCGTCACTCTATCGCAAACCTTATCCACCCATTTCTCCGCAAGGAGAATGCCTACACCCCCTACTCTATCCATGTTACCTTGCCAGAAGACTTTATATCTATGTGCCTTGCCTGTGAAGACCCTAGCTGAAGCACCTCTCCATCTTACATCTTGTATGCAGCATACATAAACCCATCTTCTCTCAAGCATCACTACAATCTCACTAGACCTACCTTTCAGTGTACCAACATTGACAGTGCCAACTCTGAAAACAGGGAAGGAGATGTGGGGAGGAGGGGTGCAATTCGGCGCCTGAAAAGAAGAGGGTTGTTGTGGTGATGATCGTTTTTACGCATTTTTCATCTGCTCTCTCTTCCGACCTGACAACATTCAAGCATTAGGCATGTTAAGGTTGTGGCCCCTGCCGTAGGCAGGAGCTGGTGTTAGCAGCGTTGTAAGCATAAGCATTAAGGTCATTGATGATGTAGATGTAAGCTCTGTGGTAGAAATATTGAAATTATAGGTGTTAGTAGCATTATGGTCATTGAGTAACGTAGTTTAAGCAGTGTAGCAGAAACATGGATATTCTAGAGTTGGGTTGGGGGTGGGGGGTTCCAGCTGAAAAATTGGTTGCATTGCGGTGGGGAAGGGTTCCAGCAGAGAGAAGAGAGAGAGGGAGAGAAAGTGGGGAGGAAATGGGGGGGAGAGAGTGCAGGTAATATAGGGGAGCACCAGTGGGGAGGGGTGTTAGGAGAAACGATGACAGGTAGGGGTGGTGGCAGGTTCTAGACAGAATGAAACGTAAGATATCACGAGTGAGGGAGGGGACTGGAAGGAGGGAAAGATAAGCAGGGGTAATACATAGTGAAATAGCATATTGAGGAGGAGGGGTTCGAAGAATAGACACACATAATGGTGGTGGGAGAAGGGATATCTGGTGTAGATGGCGCAAACAAAGTGTTATCCGGTATTGGTGGTGGGGTGGGAAAGGGAGGGCGCACCGCGAATGGCGAAGTTTTGATTTGGGACAGGGCGGCAGAGATATGGAAAGAGAAGAATTAAGCAAACGGGGTTTGAAGAAATAATATCATAGACAACGAACAAATTATTGTAAAGAACAGAGTAACATAGAGAAAGAAACAAAGTATCATAGAGAAAGAAAGAAAGAAAGAAAGAAAGAAAGAAAGAAAGAAAGAAAGAAAGAAAGAAATTATCATCACACAGGGACGAATTATTACGAGATAGGACTAAAGATGAAAAGGCTATATTTGGGAGACAGTATCAACAGTTAGCTCATGAGAAGAAACAAGCAGATTAGTGAATAGATAATACATTTTAAGTGTTAGTGGCGAATGTAGTACGAGTGGTGAAGAAATGAATGAGTAATTCTTAGCTTAGCTATAAGAAAACTATATCCAATTTATTAGAACGGAAAAAATATTTTACTCCCAAAAGCAGTCACTCCTCAGGTCACATTCTTAGAAAGAACTAAAGACTAAAAGTTTAAACACATAAGAGGTAACTATCATAGGATACCTGGCAGGCTAGAAGGAATAGCCAAAATCCAAACCAGTGGTTTGGATTTCGGCTATTTCTTCTAGTGTGCCAGCTATTCTATGATGGTTACTCCTTATCTGTTTAAATGTACACTGTATTTATATGAATAATATATAGTCTATTGACTAATTTTTCTACACGCTAGGCCACTGGAAGTAAAAATTTCAAAAATTTTTTTTACTCTGATATTATTAATTATTTATATATATATACATACACACACACACAGATATATATATATATATATATATTATATATATATATATATATGTGTGTGTGTGTGTGTGTATATATATATATATATATATATATATGTGTGTGTGTGTGTATATATATATATATATATATAATATATATATATATATATATATATATATATGCAAGTATGTATATCCTGGAAAATGTCTGAGGTATATTTGAAAAAGAAAAAGAATGACTTGACTGGTGAGTTTTAATCAGTTTAATGTAGTACTTCTTGATTTTCTTAAAATATAAATTTTAACTTCAGTTCGTATTCTAGTAAGATTTTTGTTAACTTGGCTCAGGAGATTCATATATATATGTATGCATGCACGTGTGTTCAGGAATGCGCCGCCGGCGTGAACGCAAGTGATTGTGTGATTAGTACATGAGATGTTACATAGTTTAATACCTATAAATATCTGTCTGTACACACATATTTTGTCATCAAAGACAATTAATATAATGCTCGTGTACATTTTCGTGACACTCACAAGACATGTAAAAACTTAAATCAATTTTGTGGGTTTTATAGTTGTCAAAACATTATAGTTGTCAAAATATCATCTAAATCATAGATAACGCTACAATAAATTACCGTAATATATGTTTATAGCAACTTTAGTAGGTTCTAATGAGGTAAACATCTGTTACAGCACTTATTATTATATAAACCTATGTTTACAGCAGGTGTGAGGGCATAATATCACCACATTTCAAGTACAAGAAGATTATCAATAATGAAGGCCTGTATATGTATATGTCTTCTGATAGCGGGTAAGTAACGGAATTATAAAATATCATTAAGATTCATAAATAATCCCATTTCTGATTTTATACATACGTACACGCACACACACTCACACAAACACACATACGCACTCACCTACACAAACCTGCAGACACATAGATTTAAACATTTAACATAGTTTATATATTTGTCCCACACATTCTTTCTCCACGTATGTATGTATGTATGTATGTATGTATGTATGTATGTATGTATGTATGTATGTATGTATGTATGTATATATATATGTGTGTGTGTGTGTGTGTGTGTGTGTGTGTATGTCATTATTCAGTTTAATTTCAAGATTTCTTGCCAATAGAGAATCTAGATCCAAGGCTGCTTCATTGAAATTTCAACAGATTATGTATGTATGTTTGTGTGTATATGTCGTATTCTCCGTCTCCAATGTCGTGGTGCCGCCACGATTTGTGACTGGTGGTTTAGATACACTGTACCAGTGTAGCCACAGTAAACATGATAATGATGCAGCCATAATAACAACGCAACGATCCGACAATCAATATCTCAAACATAAACCGACCGACACCTTCTGACTTCTCTGCGAACTCCACTCGAACTAACACACAAGCTTTACTCCGAGTGTGACTATTTGTAATCGTTTGGTCCAGTCTATTTCTCCCAAAGGGGCGTCGTGGGGCTCATCAAAACATCTCCCTTTTCGAGACTTCAACTTCCGTAACAATTGAAATTTATATTATTTAAAATTTTTTCCTACAACTCTTCCTCTATTTTCTTTTCTTTTTTCTTTAGCAAATTTAATATCATTTTCGTTTTGGCATTATTTCGAAACGTACAATCTGTTTCCTCTTTCTACTGCGCCTCCTATGAGGCTCAATCTCTTCGTTGCTGGCACCTCAAAAATGTCATACCAGACTTTCATTGGTATTTCCTTTCGTTTTTCAACATGTCTCTTCTTTAATTGGTTTAGATGTCTTTTATGTTCCCATCATTGTCCTTTAATTATACACATCATGTTTCCTAATCTTTTAGTTACAAAACCTCCCAGCCTTCTTTACCGTTTTTGTAAATTTTAAAATGAACTTTATTGCCTACTTCGAAATGTTTTGTTGCCTTTTCTGTATTTTTTCAAAAATATATTTTGTCCTGGTAATAATTTATCGAAGATCGATTTTATTTTTCGCACGAGCATTAACTCTGCAAGAGACTTTCTTGAACTGGTATTCGGCGAGCAGGCAGAAACGTTAGCACGCCGGGCGAAATGCGTAGCCGTATTTCGTCTGTCGTTACGTTCTGAGTTCAAATTCCGCCGAGGTCGACTTTGCCTTTCATCCTTTCGGGGTCGATAAATTAAGTACCAGTTACGCACTGGGGTCGATGTAATCGACTTAATACCTATGTCTGTCCTTGTTTGTCCCCTCTGTATTTAGCCCCTTGTGGTTAATAAAGAAATAGGTATTCTGATTGGGTGTTAACTCTATATACTCTCAAGAATTTTGTTAGCGCTTCATCATTTCCTGTCATTCATTCCTTGCTTTTTTAACACCCGTTTGAACGTATCAACGAATCTTTCTACCTGTCCGTTTGACCTCGGGTGGTATGCCGGGGTAAAAATATGCTTTACCGCATGCATTTTACAGAAATTGTTGAATTCAGTACCCGAAAATTGTATCCATTATGATACCAATGTGTCTGGAACACTGCATCGGGCAAAGAACTTTATTGTTGTCTTTGTGTTTGGTTTATTGCACCTGCACACCCTGGCGATTTATGTCACTATCAACAAGATTAGATAGTATGCGTCGTTCACTGGTCCAGCGTAATCGATATGAGCCCTAGACCACGGACTAACCGGCTCAGGCCACCATTGGTATTTCACCGATGGTGCTTTAGATGCTAGTGCACGATATCTATAAGATTTTACACAATTTTCAATGTCCTGGTCCATTGTCAGCCAATATACATCGCTCCTCATTAAAACTTTCATTCGAGACATTTCCGGGTTTCCACTGTGGAATTCCTGCAAGACTCATTTCTGTAGTGCAGTTGGTACTACCACTCTTTGTGCGTACATTAGAACATCGTCGCACAATGAAAAATTATTCGAATTGGCATTTTTATTTTGCTTATTTTTTAACACTTCTTTCATTCTTGTAAAGTAACTATCCTCTGCGGATTTCATTTTTATATCATGAGCTGTCACAGGCATTTCATTTAATTTTTTACAGTATTAGCTTATGGGAAGATCCCATAAATCAAATTACTCCAACCAGTCGGTACCAAACAGATTAGTAGCATTCTTTACAAAGAAAATATGCACGTTTTTCCTCGAAATCTGGCATCATTCCAACATTTCGCGTACAAAGTGTAGTTTGTCACCAGTCCCATCACGGGCAGCTTTTCCTGTTTTTCTTAACACAGGTTTCCGAATTTTCTTCCACGTCTCGGTGCTAATGATTGAAATGTCACTACTAGTATCCAGTTGTAATTTGATATTTACTCCGTGTACAATTTTCATTATTTCTGAGAGCACTTTGGAATGTTTTACATTTGACTATTGTACTTTTGAATAAAGTTACCATCCTCTTTTTAGTTAAATTCCAGCACTCCATTCGACTGTTAAATACAGAAGTTTCATTAGAGAACATGTTAGACAGTAATTTGATTGTTTCCTGAAAACAAATTTCACTAGACTTTTGGGCAATATGAAAATACAGTATCGTTCATGCTCAGACAGAACTAATTTACGTAATAATAACGTTACTTTCCCTTCGACCGACCTTGTCTTGCAAACTTCCTTAAAAATCACCTTATACCTGCTGTAGTATGGTGTTAAAGTTATACCCTCCTCTGGTTTATAACTGAATTCTGTTATGGAGTTCCATACGCCGTCTGCGAAAACAAACCTACCGCATTTTTGGACTTCTTTGCGTATAGCTCCAATAATTGTTGCTGTAATACTTGCTTTTGCAACTCTGTTGCTATTCTTGTTGCTGTTTTTGCAACTGCATAGAAGCTAATAGCTCTTTCATCATTTAACAAGTTGTATCACGAACAAATTGTTAAATAACTTACGTGAGCTCCGAAACCCTCGTTACCAGATTTCCTCCATCTCCAGTGTAACGATCCATCAATCTCTTCACGAACCAACAATCAATATTCCAAACGAACTAACCGAACTAACGCACAAACTTCACTCTGACCGCTACTATTTATAATCGCTCGGTCCAGTCTATATCTTGAAAGCAGAAGTCATGACATTTATGACAACAGTATGTATGTACGTTTATGCGCAGATTTGTGCTTTGTCTTATGTATGTATTCTCATGCACATACTTGTATATCTAGACATCCTCATATATACTTAAATGATAAACTTCTGGAATGTTTTACAGATTTTTACAGTTCCAGTGATGGATTGGATCTGTAGTCTTCGAATCCGCTTTCTGTTTTCTTGTTTTCAGAAGCCTAAATTCTCAAGATTGGTATTTAGACAGGGTTTTTCATATCCCAGTACCACAAACATTACAGGCATAAATCTGAATTTGTAATCTGGATAGAGAAACTGCAAATTTCTCAGTAGTATTTTCTTTTTCGTTGATTTTTAGCTTTATGTTAACATCCGCTTGGCAGCTCATTTTCACAACTGTACACAATCTGTTCTCTGTCCCAAATCCTTATGTCAGGTCTATCGAGGTTTTCTATTGAAGTTTTTGTCTGGGACATTCCACCAGTACACCTTTTTTTTATTATGAGTGACTATGGCTACTACCATACTGTAGATTCTTATTTCTTTGTTCTCGAGTTTATCGTTCCGGCGGATTTCCTTATAGAGTGTCCTGGGTACAAAATCATGTCTCATCAGCAGATAACACCGTGATGACATTTTCGGACAGCTCCTTAGGACAGGGGTGATATCTTTGGTGTTAACTCCGCAAAGTCTGCATTGGGTATCATATTTTGCTGCTTTTCTTGCGTCTCGGTCCCTTTTGCGCATCAAGTGTTTGATTGATATTTCCTGTTCCTGGCTTGCAAATGCATACCCATCAAAGTGGTAGTTAGTAACCTGGTTGTTGGTTCATGATAGACTGCTTTTATGATCAGTACTACAATCGTCTCGGAGCTTTCTACTAACATATCCATGCATGGTATTCTGCTGATATAAGCTCATCTTTTCATCTGATGATACACTGTGGTAGTTGTACGATATTTTGGATATGTATGTAAGATTTTAAGACAAGGAACTCTGCACAAGAAGCTGCTTTGCAAGTCTTATGATGTTATCAGCCACATGTATGCAAACTTCGTTAAGTGATGCACGTCGATACTTGGTTAATAGATGTTGCAAAAAGGGATGTGATACGACATTTAAAGGCAGTTTGGATCGATGTTAAGCATCTGCTGTTTTGTGTTTTTTTTTTCGTTTTAGTTAGAGGCGGTCAGCTCACTGTTGATGTGGAAATTACGTGTGCTGGTTAGTATTGTCAAGGTTTTCACATCAATGGTTCGGATCTCATCAAGCATCCAATCAAGCAACCAACAATGTTGGCACTGCAAATATTGTGGGCCAATGTTTTATTGAATACAAAGTGTTTCGAGGTCCAAAGTTTCTTTATTCGACAGCAATATTCCTTAGTGACACATGTTTTGTTACAAGTTCCATTGTAAGATGTTTTCATCCACTCCTAGATACCTGTAACATTCCTCATTAGATATGGGGAAACGGTCAAGTCATTGATGGAGATGCTGCTGGTCTGTTTAGTTCTTCCTCTTTTCACAACCACATAGAAACATTTATGCTGATATATGTATGTATATATATATGCATGCATGCCCGAGTGGCGCAGGACATGCTGTGCAAAGTCCTGCACGAGTTTAGAATTAATGAGCAGCATGTGGTTGCTGTAATGACTCCATACGAATGCCCGGATGTTTATGTTCGGCTAAATGAAGCTAAGGTGAAAGCTTCTAGTGTTAGCGGTGGATTTCGGCTATGGTGCGTATTGTCACCTCCCTTGTTCATATTTTTTATGGTAACAAAATTTTTATAGTCTGTATCTTTCTCTGTCTCTCTTATTGAAATAGTTTGATATAATTATAGATTGACTATATTGGGAAGCACTATATTTCAGTGGCAATAGAAATTGTCACCTGTTACTTGTTATAAATAAATGTTTATAAAGAGATCTATTGTGGCCACTGCTGCGTGATTCAACAATTCAGTACGAATGTTGACAATTCCTGCTAACTTTCCATCCTTCAGTAGATTAAATAATTGTATTCACTGAAAGAATGTGTGTGTGTGTGTGTGTGTGTGTGTGTGTGTGTGTGTGCTTGTGTGTGCGTGTGCATGTGGCATAGCCACATAGCAATTGAATAGAAAATGCTATTTTATGTATTAATATTCAGTACACAAATATATCTAGACATTTTTTACGACCTCCTGAAACTTGGTTTCAGTTCTTTTCTATTTGAACATCGAAGACTAGTTGGAAAGCAGGTCAACTGCAATTTTGATTCTCATCTGAAAATTATTCCTAAAATTTCTGCTTACCATCTGTACTCAAACACATCATCTATTTCCTGTTTATACTTAATTTACCTAAATGGATTGAAACATATCGTCTAGTTTTTCAGAGATACAAGATCCACAAATTCGTCTATGAAGTACATGACTTCATCGGCTCACCTCGAATGAAAGAGTAGTGTTGTCCCAAATGTTGGAATTCCTATCAATGACAAGGGAAATACATAAAAATAATGTACTTAATTTGCTGCTCTGCGTTTTCAGAAGTATCCATAAAACGTTCAAGAAATACAGTCCCTGTTTATAATGCATTTGAAAATAATTGCTGTTTTCAGGACAGATTCTCTAATCTGTTTTAAAATAAATTCGGCTTGCAGTAAGCAAATAAACACATTGTAAACAGAAACATATCGCGCAGAAGTATTTTGAAAATGTGAATAAATCACGCCGCAATTGATGCTTAAAAGTGTCGCAAACGGCCAGCTGTCCGAATTGTTAGAGTGCCAAGAAAAGCTTTACCGAACTTGTTCTGTCTGCTAAAGAAAATAAATTCCTACTAGAATTAAAATCTTTAATTTATGCTGAATTGTATGATATTTTTTCAATATGGTAAAATTTTGGAAGAGTGAAGAAACAAAGTATCTAATTTCTAGGACTTGCAACGGCGAACGACTGCACTGACCTATACAATTCAAGATGTCCCAAAATAATACTCCAGAACCCCGTACATAATCCAGACACTCGCTACTGCACGTATATATATATTTTTACATTTCTTTATATTATTCTACACGTAATATCTACATTTATTTTATATGTACAGTAATATCAACTGCTTAATACTAATATTGTTAGGTTGAAACAAACCTAGAAATATTTACTCAGTGTAGTATTCTAATAGTGTACTGTCATCGTTCGGTTCAATACCGGACTGTAATTGAACATGTTTCGATGCAATAATGTGAAAACACTCACAATTGACTGCTAGATAATTTAATATATTATATAGCTGATTTCTAACATAGGTAAGAGTCAGAACACCAATCTACTGATTTACATTTATTACAAATCATTATACCCATTCTGGAATATAAATGTTAAATTAGGCAGCTTTGAACTCAGAATATTAGCATGCATATACAGCCAAACAATTAAAGCTTTTATTAACCCTTGTAGAATTTTAATTCACTATGTAAATAATGCAGAATATTGCCAAAAATGTTAAACATTTTTTACATTCTGAAAGCCATGTTTATTGATATACTTTATATTTCAGTCGTTTGGTCTCATATCAAAGATGCGCTAATGCAGGTGAAAAGTGCGGAGATTACTTCAAGCAAACCTTTCACGATCAATGCTGTGGTAAGATATGTTCATTAATTTGATTTTGTTGGCAAAATGTGGTGTCAACAAGCTATACTGAAAATTAAAACATTGTGATTTTCATATCCAGGGACATTAACATCACATTCTAAAAGTGTCAACCTTTAAAAACAGAACTTGTGAGCAAGCATTTATCGCAAATGCTTAGCTTTCAGCTTCTCGTGGTTTTCTATTGACACTGTCGTGTTAGATAGTACTGTAGTCTGTTCCATAGCGAATGGCTTTGTTCCAATGCTTATGATTGTCCTGTTAAAAATCATTTTGTTGTCCACACATCTTTTCCTCCTTTCATATATCTCTCCATTTTCTCCTCTAATAATTCCTCGAAGGAAAAAAAGACTACTGAATGTCATTACGTACCATACAATTTCAGTTTCATTTTCTTCAGCATGTAAGTCAGACAATGAGATATTGGAGGTTTTCACTGCTTACTCGCTTTGGATTAAGTCTAATAACTGCAAGATGCATGAGAATCTGGAATATCTCATTAATAGTTCCTGTATCGCTGCACTAATTGAAAGATAGGAAGATGAAACGTGCCTGTCCTCGCAAGAATGTGGTCTGAAAGAACTGTTTATGAGCATTTATATTCGTTTTAATTTAATCAGTATAGTCATTGACAACCAGGTTCAATGGGTACTGTTTCTGTTAACATTCTTACAGCATATATCATTGAATCCAAGAATATTTGAACTATTGCAGCAGTTGTGATTTTGGACAGAAATATCGATTGTGCTGAAGAAGTCATGCTTAGTTATGAGTTTAGATTTCTCATCATTGAATTTCAGTACAAAATTGTTAGATTCTCGCCACAAAATCATAGATTTGGAAGATTCCACCTCCGACACTGGCTGTACCCTCATGGTATCCAGTGTCATCGTTTATATTCTGTTCTTTGACGATGTTGAAGAATAACAGCAGGGGAGGGGCGTACTATCAGATTTCCACAATAGCAACGAAACAGCATGCCAACTTGGTACAAATCTGTATGTATTTCCTGCACTTTCAGTCTCTTTACTGTTTTACAGAATGTTTCCTACTAGACTCTGCCGAAAGCCTTCTTGAAGCATTCTCATTAACGCTGACAGTATTTCTCACTGAAGATGCAAAGATTCATACTTATGGAATCCTGCTTCGTTCTCTATTGAGATGCTTTATACTCGATATATGTAGGTGTGTATGTGTGTATTTGCGGGGGCGCATCCATAACTCGGCGCCTATTCATTGTGTGACCTAAGGAGCCATACTTCTTCGATTACATTGCTTCCTACCTTTATCCGGCTTTGTACTACGTCTACCGACCGCATTTATTTTGTTTTAATGCAGTTCATTTTAAGACCTACTACTAAGCTATGATTGCCCACCACTGTTAGTATGGTCTGCAGCTGGTCTGTAATTTCAGCGATGAGTACAATGCCATCTGTTAATCATTCATGTATTAGTTTCTCACCAGTCAATGCCCTTCATGACCATATCTTCACAGGCCGTAAAATGTTTTGGAGAGATGGTATTTCCTTGCCTGTCAGCTTTCACAGTTGGGAGCCTTACTAATAGTGATAGCAGGGCTATATCTGTTGTGCATTCAGAGTTTGCATCTCTGAGCGGTTTGAAATATTGCGTCTCGAGACACGACAGCTTGCATTTTCAGAGATTTCAACACTGCGTTCATCACGACGCAATCGAAGAACTTTTCACTAATATCTTTTACGCTGAGAGCAACAGTATATGAAACCATATTTGCAATTAAATTGTAAAGTTCGGGTAGCTTTAACCTTTCACCGATGATTATATTTTCTTAAATGGAATGGTATTTTACGTACGTATGATTTTAAAACAGTAGGTAGTAGGACGTATCTTTGTATTCTTATGTTCTGGAAAGGATGTATTAAATACATTTTTGCACACAAAACTAAATAGACTTCTGGCAGTTTACAGTCTAGTGTTTTATTTCCTTTTCTTTCAAATACACACATATACATACACACACACACACACACACACACACACACACACACACACACATATATATATATATATATATATATATATATCATCCAATACGTTCTATCCGATTTTACTTTTTTCAAAATTATATGAAAATTAATAGTATTTTAGAATGTCTAATGGAATTAAAAACTATTTTTATGCATTTGCATACATTTAAAGTAATTAAATATTATTTTACAGAATAATAGAATTGAAATGTTTTTGATTAAAACCCTTTCTAACGTGGAAGTATCCAAAGAGCATTTAAGGCTCATAATGCTTTATGAGTACAAACAAGGAAACTCTGCAACCGAAGCGACTAAAAACATGCAATCAGTTTATGGGAAGGAATGCTTGAATGAAAGAACTTGCTGAAGATGGTTTTCAAAAATTCAGAAGTGGAGATTTCAGGCTTGAAGATGAAGATCGAACAGGCCATCCAGTTGAGTTTGATGATAATCTCCTTGAGGCATTACTTGAAGAAAATCCTGCATTATCAGTTGAAGATAAATAAAGCTTAGTTCAAACCATACAATTGTTCATCGTTATCTTCAACAGTTTGGAAAGGTTTCTAAACTTGGAAAATGTGTGCCTCGTGAACTGTCCGAAAGCAACCGCGAATCCTGAGTTGACATCTACTGTTCTCTACATTCTCGCGAAATCATTTCACCCTTATTGGATAGACTTGTGACTGGTGACGAAAAATGGATCTTCTATCGAAATGTTAAACGTCGTAAACAGTGGCTTGGTAAAAGGAAAAAAGGCTCAACCACAACCGAAAAATGGAACTTCATGGGGAAAATGTTCTTCTCTCTATCTGGTAGGAGTGCAAAGGAGTAATTCACTTTGAATTGTTACCACCTAATGCAACAATCAATGCTCAAGTCTACTGTCAGCAATTAGAGCGTTTGAACCAAGCTTTGAAGAAACAAAGACCCGCTTTAGTGAATCGGAAAGGAGTGATGTTTCATCAGGACAATGCACGACCCCACACTGCAAAGATCACATCACAGAAGATCAAAGAGCTTGGTTGGGAAAAATTCCTCATCCACCTTATTCACCCGACCTTGCTACTTCAGACTACCATTTGTGTCGTAGTTTACAGAATCATTTGGGGGACATAAATTTCGCAAGCTAGGAGGAGGTCGAAACTGACATTTCAGAGTTCTTCGCTTTGAAACCAAAAGCGTTTTACATTCATGGGATTAAAATGTTTGTAAATGGATGCAAGGAAGTCATAGATAATCAAGAATAGTACATTGATGATTAAATTTCAATTAAATATAACATTTGATCACTTGCTTTCTTTATTCAAAATTTGGACAGCTCTTATGGGATGACCGGATAGCTTGTTAATAAAAGTTAGCTGTAAGAAGCAGAATGTTTTCTGATGCCACTTAGAATTGAGAGAAACCTAGATTTCAGTTCGTAATGTTGATGAATATTAATATAGTTTTCACATGTTTAATATAAAATAATCATTCAAATACTGTCATAACCAGCCTCACTCGATGTGCCATGATTAGCATCAGATATTTCATCAACAACATACCTTATTAATCACTGTTTCAAAATAAGAACCACAGAGACGACAAAAAATCATGTTACAACATTCCCATCTTCCACCTAGATCCTGAGATCTTGAGAAACGTTTATTTCTGCAGTAGACCTCTGTATATAACCAATGAAGCAAATTTTAAAATACAAGCACATCTTAACAGAGTTAAGATATATATTACTCCGGGCTTGAAGGCATTATTGTAAGATTCATCGATATTTTTAAATATTCAAAACGCTAAACATCACACCAAATTCTGAAAAATATATAATTATAATATGTATAATTCACTTATAATTATGAATATAATTATGATATTTATCATTTTTTTTTGTTAAATATAAATGAAAAAGCAATTCATACCACGTTGTCTTTAATGCACACTATCATAAAATATAATTAAAACAAAGACTTATCTCTTCCATCGATAAAATACGTATTACAAATACCATTTGATAGCATTGCTTTAGAGCAGAATTAAATATTGTAATTTAAATGTAATAGTTCTTTAGTATGGTTAACAGTGCTGAAGAGTTAAAAAAATATTTTTATCAAATTTCTAGGACGTACAGAGCCAGAGGACTGCTTGGACAGGGCGAGACAAACATGTAAACATGCTGTAATTCTTCATCCTATAAGTACACCCGATAAGCATTTTTGCAGGTAGGTATAATTTCTCCCTACTGTTCATATCTTCTCCACTATTTCAGTATTACGTGTTAAAAGTGAAACAAAAACGTTTCTCTATTTTATGTCAGATATGTTCACTTTTTAATAATTAGCGTGCAGAAATGGAATAGTCTAGATGGATAATAAAAAATTAAATTAAAGAAAAGACTATTTGTCTGTAAAGTATACAATCTAGAGAAAAAAAGATTTGAACACATGGTGGAAAGCACCTTCGAAAAGTGTCTTGGTGCGACTATAAAAGGTATCTAATCAGAGGCGGTAAATTCGCCACAATAGAAGCAAGGTTCGAGTCAACGGAGCGTGCAAGGGAGTACTCGACTCGAACTTGCAAGGTGGAAATATTTTATTTTTACCTTTCTCTCTGGGACGTAGGACGTCCCGGATAAAAATTTAAAATGTCCCACCAGAAGTAGAGGTAGGCTGGATTTTAGCCACACTTCTATACAAGAGGGAGGACAAGATACAATTGATCGAAATTACAAGAGACGGGCTAACAATTCCAGTCTGTTATATATTTTGAGTATTGTTATCACTAGCGATATCAAGATATAACTTTGTATTTTGTATTTTATGTGTAGATGTATATATATATATATGTACATGTAATATGTACACATATATACACATATATACATGCACTAGCACTATGACCCAGCAACGACGGGTCTTTAATGCATATATATATACATATGTATATATATATATATATATATATTACAATAAAATATATATTTGTACTTCATACAAAAAAAAACTACATAAAGTCTTGCTACAATTTAAGGTATTTATGTTTATCAAAGGTATGTTTTATATGTTTGGTACTCCGGAAATCCTGGATACTTCTGTTTTGTACTAGTTTTTACAGGGAACAAAACAAGTTTGTTTCGAGTATAGTATTTCAACAGACTGAATTGCTTGATTGGCGTTTATTATATAGAGCTAAGTATGATGCGTATATATACCACAATATATTTTGAATTAGCAATGTGCTTTATGACTATAAGTCATGAAAAAAGTCCGAATTTCAAGTCAGAATGTAAAACGGTGTAGTTACTGTAAGATATTTTAAAGTGGTAAGTAGTTTAAAAACACTGGTTGGATATAATCTCCTCACTTATCACTTAACTGATGATCGCTGTTTTGCTTTATCTTCCAGACGCTTGCGCATATATGCGCAGTGTGCTTCAACAATCCGCAACTATGAATGCAAAGATCACTTTGTTAATTTATATTTCGGTGAATGCAAAGGTAAGATACTTTATTCTTAAAATTTAATTTTGAATTAAGAAATTAATTTTCGTGTATAAACAAAATATATACAAAACAGAGATTACATTTTCCAGGTTACTTAATGAGTTCATAATGTCGACTTTTTCACTAAAATTCAGACTTGAAAATAAGAAACCTGGTATTTGCCTATGTAAATATTTTGGCCTTGAGCCCTTACCTCGTAATCGAATGTGACGTTCTGTGGACAGTGTTTTCCAACAAGTGCGACGAGTACCAGAAGCTATGTCTCAGCTGGAAGTTTCCTACTAAGATATAACTTAACATAGTACTGTACATGATCGATAATTCGTATAACGATGAAGTAATGAAGCATGCCTACTATAAAAATACTTAATCGGATGTTTAGTAAAACAGATTAGTAACTATCAAGTTAATTTCTAATATAAATACAAAATCGAGAAATGTAGACTCTATCAGTGTGACTTTGCAAGTTTATAAGTTTATCCACAGCTAATTCGTTTATAATGTGAAAAATATCAGGTTTCTAATGTACTTCCTTCAAAAGCATTACTGTGCATGCAGGATCTTCAAGTGCATCATTTATAATTGGCCTCCACCTCTTCGATAGTTCAGGAAGATGTTGAAGTTCTAAAGGAAAAGAAGCAGAATTGAGAAAGTGACAAACATTAAGTAGCCACTCCATAGCTGAACCATGTTCATCACAGTTTTATTGATAAAGAACCAATATAATTGTTGTCTTTTACATCTACTTAATTTTATACATACTTGTTTTATAAGTACATGGGGCCGCTGCTTTAATACAGCATTTCAAATAAAAGATTGAGGTAATAATCAGTGTTAAAGAAAGAAGACTCTTAAACCTTGAATGAAGTTCACAGAAAATGACTGCAGTAACACAAATCAAGAAATACGGTGAGAAACAAAAATCTTCGGACAAAACTAGATCGAATTTCTGTGTGGCTATGGCGGATCGTTATAAAATTGATAAGTTGGTGTTAAACCATTTCGAATCAGGTGCACCGAAATAATTCGTGTTTGTGCAGGTAAACATTACACGGATCTTTTATGAAATCGTTTGCACCAGTGTCGTGAAATGTTGTTACTCACATTCTCTCCAGCAAACCTGGACATATTGAAATAATCGACAGTTTAAAAATATTCAATACTCTAAAATACAGAGAGAGTGAAGTATTTCAAAATCATAAAAAACAAATTTTAATTTCATTTGTAAACCAAAACAGAACCCCCTCGATTGACATGTATAACTCAAAAACCAATTACAAATAATTTTCCTGTTCTATGATCATGCTATGTATATTACATTAAAATAAACACCATTGATTCAAATGAGATTATGTTTTAATTTATATCACGTAATATTTTATCTTTATTAAACTAATATTTATGAATTGTAGACAAAATCCTTCAATTTTATAGCTCGACTAACGCCCCTGAACTGCATGGCAATGTACAGACAAAGTTGCTTCGAAGCTATAAGAGATTATCCAATACGTCAACCAGATTTCGAGTACTGCAAGTACGTAAATGTATACACGCATACACACACACACACACACACACACACACACACACACACACACACACACACACACACATACACACACACACACACACACACACACACACAGGTCTTGCCCCAACCTTCAAAACAAATGAACGAAATGTTCTTTATATTGCCTGTCTCGTTTCTCAATTTGTTTCTTTCCTTCTTCGAAAAAGGTTCATGTTCCTTACGTTTGTTTTTATGTTTTCCTTTCCCATTTTATTCCCATTATTTTACATCCTCAACCCATATATGCAAGTATCCATAAATATATATCTAGGCATGTACAGGTATGTGTGTATATATGCATATATATATCATTTATATTATATATATATATATATATATATATATATGCTTATATACATATATATATGTATATATATGCATATATATGTATATATATATATATATATATATATATATATATATATATATATATTATATATCTACATATGTAAATATATATATGTATATATATAAATATGTATTTATGTAGGTATATGTATATATGTATATGTATATATATATATGTATGTATGTATACATATACATATAGAGGTGCTCAATTGAATGAGTGCTCACAAAATGTAAAGTTGACAATAGAAATAAAACTAGGAAAGGTCCCGGAAAGAAATGTAATTGTAGAAACTCCGAATTATGCCCTTTAGATGGTTCCTGTCTAGTTACTAACGTTATATATAAATGTGTAGTCAAGGACGAGGATAGGTTAAATAAATGTTATATAGGTAGCACGGTAGATTTTAAGGCTAGATATAGATCACATATGAGCTCATTTTCTATCGATAAATACTGCAATTCTACAACACGTGCATCCCATATACACAATTTAAAGAAAAATAAGAAGAATTATTATCTAGAATGGTCCATTATCTCTAAAACCCCAAATTTCAAGGGAAACATTAACAGGTGTAAGCTGTGCATAAGGGAATCCCTTACCATCCTTAGGTGTTATGGACCGCACATTTTGAATAAATTTACTGATGTGATTCCCTTTTGCATCCATAAATTTTCTTCTACATTTTTAAAAGTATATAGAAATAAAATGAGTCGTAGAAAATGAATAGTTTAATTCTTACAGAGTTTGAAACCACGGAGGTTCAATTTAATTTAATTTAATTTAATTTAATACACCCATTTTTTTTTTACTGCTTTATTTTTTTTTTTCACTGCTTTATATAAAATAATTTTTTTTACTGCTTTAATTCTTTCTTCTGGGCTCGTCTGAGCATGACTGCTTCAATAAGAAAATGCACAATATTGTGTTAAGCCTGCTACGCGATGGTGTCTGTCTCTCTATT
>NC_043002.1:28614662-28659662 GCF_006345805.1 Octopus sinensis | reverse complement strand
CCAACCTCCTCTGCAGAAAGTAGGTGGAATCATATCAGGGAAGCTTTGTATACCACATCAATAGATACTTTCGGCATGAGAGAAAGGCAAAACCCAGATTGGTTCAGTGCTGGGCTCTCAGAGCTGGAATCAGTTATCGAAGCAAAGTGTGCAGCTCTGATGCAATACAAGAGTGATTCTGCTACAAAGTCACTCGAAGAACTCAGAAAGGCATGAAATAAAACGCAACTGACTGCCAGATGTGCAAATAGGTATTGGAAGGAAATCTGTCAGAGTATCCAGTCAGCTGCTGACAGTGGCGACACCCGTGGGATGTATGCCGGTTTGAAGAAGGTCCTCGGTCTATCCGCAACCAGGTCAGCCCCTCTGAAATCAACTACTGGAGATCTCATCAAGGACAAAAGCAAGCAAATTGATAGATGGGTGTAGTACTACCAGGATCTCTACTCACGGTAGCTAAGGCTGCAATCGAGGGTGTCAAGATTTTGCCAGTCATGTGCGAATTTGACAGTCTGCCACCTATAGCAGAACTCACCAAGGCTATTGACTCCCTAGCAAGTAACAAGGCTCGGGGAAAAGACGGCATCCCCTCAGAGATCATCAAAGCCGACAAAAACACCATCCTGCTTCGGCACCTTCATGAGCTTCTGTGTCAGTGCTGGGAAGAGGGTACAGTCCCTCAGGATATGCGGGATACTAACATCATTACGCTTTACAAAAACAAAGGTAACCGTGGTGATTGTAATAATTACCATGGAGTATCTCTTCTAAGGCCTTTGCTCGCGTTATCCTGTCCAGGCTACAACTGCTTGCTTCTCGAATTTATCCTGAATCGCAGTGTGGCTTTAGAAGAAGCAGATCAACTATTGACATGATATTCTCCATACGCCAACTTCAGGAGAAGTCCCGAGAGCAGCAAATGTCATTATATATGGCCTTCATTGATCTGAAAAAGGCCATATGATCAATTAAAACACTGCAAGGTAATACTCCAGCATGGCCATAGTTCAATGACTGAAACAAGTAAGAAAATTATAGACAAAAGGATATAGTGATATTGTCAGCAGTCAAGTATTAATATTTCTTACATTGGTTGAAGCCTAGAATTAATCGAAGTGAATTAGTTCACCAGGGTACTGTATTTAATTAGATCTAATTACATCGACCTAATGACACTGCATGGTAACTACATTCAGATGCGAACTCATGTTTAGCAGATTAGTAAATATAAAGCTGACTTTTACTATAAGAACTAGTATATAAACGTTTCTGACTTCGAATTTTTTTATCTTTCTCCGATAGAGTAGATATGTGACCTCAGAATATTCCCGATATTTAAACTGCTAAATATTTTACCAATCCTAAAAGTATTTAATTTCAAACAATCAGTTACCGAAATATTGATAGGTATATTAATCATCATTTTTAAATTTTGAAATAAAATCTCGTGACGTACTTTCATCTTCCAGACGCCTTGTGTTATTAAAAAAATGTGCTGAAGAAGAAAAAAACAAATTGTGCGTAGAATTTTTCGACAAACTCGCTGAGGATAATTGCTCTCGTAAGAAATTTATGTCATTAATTATATCGTACTGGCAGTTGTATTGACTGCACACAAAAATTATTTTTTCAAGTTTGTTAATGAGTTGATATCTCACAATCTCTTTAACAGTTTATTTTTAGCACCTGTGTCTAGGGCCCATCTACACTATTGATTTTCTTTATTCTTTAATATAGTATTTCTGTTTCCATGTTTGTTCCTCCACTTTGTTTTACCTGAATACATTCTTGAATATGCATTGTAAGACTAATTGATCAGTTTATATTTTTGTGCATCTATGGGGATATCATATGAGATATCAATTCATACACGTGAACACAGAGCGTAATCGTACATGCACAGAGGCCCTTGCCAATCTTACGAACATTGTACCATTCTTGGATAATAATTCACTGTCCTGAAATTTCTAGTTCTTAAAATTGCCCCGCTACATTTCCAAATTCGTATACTTTAATATGATTTTTTCCAATCTATAGTCTATAAGGTTAGGGTTTCTTTTATCATGAGATCATTATCAGCTGGAATAGCATAAGTGTGAGGTTCCTGGTTTTTATTAAACTTAAGACTGTTCGCATCGTCTGCAAATCGTATAGCTGCTATATATTCACAGTATCATAAATGTTTGGCAACTACCTGCAATACGTAAATCTATGACCAGATGTATTTTTCTGTATGGTCAGGTACACATACATAGAAACATGTATACACACACACGCACACACACACACACATACATATAAACTTAAATAAACTTAGATAAACTTAGATATGTTTCGACCAGAGATTGGTCCAGGCCATGTCTAACTTAATAGCACCACCTGATAGGATTATTCGAATCCTGTTTAAGTCAAGTTTTGTTCAAGTAGTGAGTTCTTGTTGGGTGAGTTGTATCCAATTATGGGTGGCTTATCTGGTATTCTTTGAAGGAATCTATCCAGACTCTGTTTAAAGTTGATGGGATCCTTTTCCTCTTTGATCTCCCTCGGGACAATGTTAAATAGGGCAGGGCCTGTTGAGGAAAAGAAATTATGTTGCAGTGTACATGTATGTTGTGATCTTGAATTTGGCAGGGGACGTATAGCCCGTGGTCCAAGTCTTGGATGAACCTTGAAGCTAATGTTTAGGTCGTTTGGGCAAAGTTGGCGGTATATTTTCCACATCGTACAAATGATGTACCGCTCACGGCGACGCTGGAGGGAGTAAAGTTTCAAGGCTTTAAGGCGATCCAAATAATCGAGAGCAGCCATATATATATATATATATATATAGAGAGAGAGAGAGAGAGAGAGAGATAGATAGATAGATAGATAGATAGATAGATAGATAGATAGATAGATAGATAGATAGATAGATAGATATTATATATTATATTATATTATATTACATTATATTATATTATATTATATATATACACGCTAATACCGATTAATGAGAATTAGTGCTTAACTCCGCTTGGCGAATAAATATTCTTTCTTTGTGGGTTACCAAGACAACCAGTAGTTTCATGTGAAGCGATTTTGCCAATTGTGCCACATGGAAGTGTTTTTACCCCTTTCCATATATATATATAGATAGATAGATAGATAGATAGATAGATAGATAGATAGATAGATAGATAGATAGATAGATAGATAGATATATGCGCGCGTGTATGTGTATAGTGGTTTGCATGCATATGTATACGTATTATATATATATATATACATTTATATATATGCGAGCGAACGTGCGCGCGCGCGTGTGTGTGTTTGGTAAGAAGTTTGTCTTCCAGCCTCATGTTTGTGAGTTAAGTCCCACTGTGTGGCACGTTTGGCAAGTGACTTTTACTATAGCCCCGGTCCCGACCATTGCCTTGATAGTGGATTTGGTAGGCGGAAACTCAAGGAAACCCGGCGTATATATACATATATATACTAGCAGTATCGCCCGGCGTTGCTCGGGTTTGTAAGGGAAATAACTATATAAGCATTTTTAGAGATGTAAAGTATAATATCCATCTCAATATGGCTAACCACAAGGGGGGGTGTTACTGTAGCTTTTTACGTTCTGAGACTTAATAATAAATTTTTAGAGAGTTACTTCCCTTATATATGCCAAAAATGCATTAAAAATGGGAAAAATTGATGGTAATTTTTTTTTTAAATCGTAGACTCATCGTAGACGCGCGCTAATACCCAGAAGGGCTCGATATGAATCACGACTATAAGATACCCGGTTTTGGTTAATATGCACCGCAAAATGTGGGAGTAGTTAGGAATCTAAATCGTAGGAGATAGACAGCACACAACCTCTCTTTTATATACAAAGATATATATATATATATAATATATATATATATATATATATATATATACACGAATGTATGTGTGATTTTCGACTAAAAAATGTTTCAAGGCGGTTCCTCAACATGGCAGCAGTCTAATGACTGAAACAAGTCGATGTTCTTATGCAGCTATATATGTTACATTGCGTGCGACTCAACTGAAAAGTCGATTTTTTATGAGATGGAATGTTTTCTGAAATATACATTTATGTACCTATAACTGAAAAACACTGTGTTAAAACATATATGTTTAGTACTTGCTTCTTGACATTACATAATAAATATTTTTCGTTACTGTAATCTACTTCAGGATGTATACTTAGCTTGCCATCATGTGTAATTTACTATTTAACCCCATGAAGTGTTAAGAATCTTGTTAATACAAATTATTATAGGAAAGGTGCTGAATGTTATTTGATGTCAGAGTGTTAAGGGACGGAGATTTTAGCTGAAAATATTTATAGATTTCCAGCATGAACATAAAATAACTATTAAAATATTCATACAACTATTTAAGATATAGTTGTTTCTAATTGCATCCTCATCAGATGTGACATTACTAATATCAGATATATCAACCAGCGAGAAAAAACATAGACCAACATATACAACATAACTTACCAAAGCCCAAATAACACGATTATCAACTTAGTTACTAACCAGTGTATACCACACCCTCCTAGACCAATAAAGAATCTCTAAGACACATGCATATTCTCAAGTTATGAAAAAGAAAATATACATTACTGAACGTAACAGAATAACAATAATCGTCAGGATTTTCAAATATTCATTACAGTAAGCATAACACCACAATGGAAAACGTTCAGATTTTGATAATTATAACTTGTTTTGTAAAATTTTTAATGCACTACAGCCAACGCAAGAAGTCACAAAATTCATAGACAGTTATGTTAAACAATGTAATATGCATTAAGTTCGCATTTAAATGTTTTAATTTATGCAGTATTTTAATTTATGTTAAATATATCAAGAATAATCAGGATATAATAAAAAGTGTCAAATGTGCATGTCTTGCAGCGGTCGACAACTGTACAGATTCCTTCAAAACAACTTGTCCCCAAGCGGAAAAACACTATCCCATACTTAAACCAGACTCAAATTACTGCGAGTACATACATTTTCTTTCTAATCTTACAATTTATTACTACCTGAAATATTTACATGTTCACATATTGTACAAAAAACTATTAATTAATTTTACATATTAGGTTTTTTGCTTAGAGTACATAAGTTTCAATGGGAAACAGTAATTGATTGATACTAACTATATCGAGCTAAACATGGTATATATCGACAATATTATTACTTGAATCAAATTTTGACCAATCAATAACTATTTGTCTAATTCCAAGTATAGGCACAAGTCCATGAATGCGCACTTAGAACTATGTTTCTTGAATTATTCATGCCAAATTTTAAAAATATAACAATATTTTAGAAAACCTAAGATCATATTAACATTTATATCATAAACAAGATACATCGTTTTAAGCTCATAAACTGCAGTATCTGTCTCGCGATAGCATATCATATAGACCTATAATGTTAAAACACACAAAAACACATCAGTAACATTTGTGGTGGTGACACTTATATATGTATTTATACCACCTTGAACATTGTCAATAGCAAGTAGCCACTAGCAACCGTATGCTTAGTGAAAATCAACCGTTACTGATGTAGTACATCGCGAAAACGAAAAAGACTATTCAACATTTCGTTATTCGTTAGTACACACAATGAATGAACATTTTCTTCGTCTTTCTTCTAATGTTTCACTCTAAAACCATTTTCCGAGCGAAATGTGCCAGTAATTTTGAAAAATTTTGAAAAATTAATCTCATTTGCTAGCGGTTAGAAATCACTTTGTAAATTATGAATCTTCACGTGGTAACATATTTTACCCCATCCGCACTAATAAAAAAATACATCCAGTGTCAACTTTATTACGTTATGTAAAGAAGATAAATATTAGTAGATATTTGAAGCTCATAAACAGATTATGGACTATAGCAAGACTTAGAAGTAGTAGATCAATAATCAAAATATTGTTTTTTTATTTTTCTGATATGAATCATTATTTTTATATTTCAGTCGTTTGCGCGTCTATGAAGTATGTGCTTACACGAAGAAACACACCTGTAAAAAGTACTTCAGCGAACACTTTCACGCAATGTGTAAACGTATGTTTATATTATTAATTTACTTCGTCTTAATGACTTGGTCTACGACTGGTCCTTTTTAGATGTCATTTGTGTTGTTTCAGATGGCTGGAAACATAAAAAATCTTTGACTGTCAAATAATTAGACAGATAAGTGTGATGAAAGAATCACTAACAGAAGTGGATAAAAATCGAGCGACTCGATCAAACTTAGAATTTTGATTTCTTTTAAGTACATATAGTTTGGGAAATCGCTGTCGTTACTAGAAAAGAGTGATAGTGATAGTGGTAGAGGTCATAGTGTTCTCGTTATTATTGTTGTTGTTGTTGCTGTTGAAGGAACTGATTTAATCAATGATTTTGCCCACAGTTATAAAAAATCTAGGTTTACATGAGACTAAACTAAAAAAATCCTGATTCTGAGTAATATTTACATAAGTATTTACAAAAGTTCACAGAAGAAGGATGTTTTAGACTTCTAGAATTATGGTCTAAAGTTTTCTCGCTCTTATCGTCACATTGCTATTTGTTTACCAAGGACTACATTGTCCATGATTTCTTTCTAGCTTTATATTATTACTTGAAGATGTAGCTGCTATTTCTAGACACTTCACGAACCACTTAAAGTCGCCTTTCTTGAATACTGAGTGTATGTATTAATATGCTCCGGCCTTTTGACCAGGATAAGCAGAGAGTTATCCCAAGAAAACAAATTATTTATAAGACTGTGTGGAGCCTGTCATTTTTCATCACGAATCAGATCAAGCAGTGATTCACTTGGTATCTATGTGCGTGTGACTGAGACGGGATTGACATTTTGTACAGCCCAAAATGATGTACGATGAGTGACGTAACTGGCATATCGGATTTCTCACGAGCTTCCGACTGTACTTTCTCACGTACATAGAAACGTCGCTTACTTATGATTCATAAATTGGAGTTGATAGGTCACAAATTCATAACGTAACTTTGTAATACGGTTTTCTGGAAACTACACGTAAAATGATTTTTGTTAATGACTGTTAGGATTCTGGAATAGACGAACGGTTTGCTATTGAATGTTTCAGGTTTGGAAGCCAGCGTAATGTTCAGAAGATTGTTATTGTAGCAAAAATGATTTATAGTAGGTAGAATAGTTTTCTGGTATCAGTTACAATACTATGTGCGGTAGGTTTCAATTCATAATGCTTATGATCATTAAAATATCAATCAAGTTATTTACCAATAATTGGTAGATAATCACTGTATGTGACATTAAGAGAATTATGGATAGCATACTTGGCAGAAACACGTTTCCAAAACAAAGCACTACATTAACATAATATGTGGAACGTCTTCATAAATCATCATCTTGATGTTATATTTCAGTGTAGCACTGCAAACTACAAGAGTATTGTAAAACATCAATGTTAATAAATCCGAAATTCTCACTGTCCGTCCGAGATCCATGTACCTCAGTTCAGTCTACATTTGCTCTCCGTTGTTATATAGCTATTTGAAATCAGGTTGATCTCGGGATTGAAAACCTGCCCTTCATTTGGTCCTTGAACATCAATCATTGGGATCTGATTTAAAAGCATGTGGGTTGCTATTTTTAGCAGGTGAAGCTTGACTGATTCACGCATTCTTGGTTGACATTTCTCAGATGACATCAGATAACATTCGCTTCGTTAACGTCGAGATAAGAACTTTGGGACAAATTGGCCAACAACTGGAATTGACATCGGACTGGAGCAATAGAATGATTGCATTACAGAATTAATTCTCATCCGTCCATAACCTCTGATCAAACACCACCGGAGTATATAGTTATTATAGACGTATTATAGTCATGCTATTTAGCTCTCTCTAGTTTTGGTCCACAGGCCTAATTAGAACTCCACAGGAGCTAGCTCAGAAGTCCGCACGGAATGCGGCTTTCAAGTTAGAATATTATAAGAGAGCTGTTGAGAACAAAAATAAATCGCATTAAACCTACAATTAACTTTTTAAATTGCACTGAACAAAAGATTATCCAGAAAGAGCCAGTATTTAAAAATTGCCAACATTACTTTTATCTAATTTTAAAATAACAACACAATTCCCATCAGCTGGAGTACATAAAATCGCAGTTATATAAATAACAACCATGCCATCGTCAATTTCCACATTGCAACAGATAATCTGGAATAGGAATAAAAGTTAATGTTTTAAATTATGGTATACCATTTTGATTTTCGTCTATATTATAAGAATATTTTGAGAAATTCAAACGGAATATGTCACATTTGTAGCCTCTGAAGAACAACATGACTGCATGGAAATATATAGATTAATTTGCATGAAAGCCTTTACGGAATATCCTGAACTGAATCCAGACAGAAACTATTGCAGGTACGTACATTTACGTACTGCTATCTCTAATATCATTATATTTATTTAATATTTGCATAAATAAATAGATAACTGCGTAGTTAAGAAAATCGTTTTGTAACTATGTGATTCCGGACTCTGTTTCACTGTGTAACTCCTTTGTCAATATATATGTTAAAATAGCACTGAGAATGAATGTGCACGTATGTGTTCGCTATTGGTAGACAAGTGGTTTGCATCACCGTAACTTAGTGGTTCGTCAAACGATATCGATAGAATCAGTATCAGGTTTATATTATCTCCTTTCAGTTTTATCAATTTACTTCAAGTTAAGACCTAAAAATGATTGTAGTCCAATGACCACAGCAATTAAAAGAACAAATGGTGAAATACTTCAACGACATATCAACAGTTAATTACATTCGTACTGGACTTGAAATAGTTGGTTGGAGTGCAGTAGTTCTGTAGGCTACTTTACCTTATTGGTACTAATTATATTGACCGACCTAAGGATGGCGCATATCGATCACATTTACATTTGAACATACGTTTTACAGATTACTAAATATAAGGCTGATTTCTGATATATAGACAAACATAATTATATAACTCCAGCATCCAACGACGAATTATTTTATATTTTTCATCATATGAATGGATAATTACTCAAGACAGTTATTTGACCTCATAATGAATACAATGTTTTTATCGTAAGCTCTTTTCAACTCGGATATTAATATCGTGTTGGTGTATCTCTGGCAAAATGATTAGAGCATACTAATATATTTAATAGGAGAGGTTAGGAAGGAAATAATTTAAGATAGCATAAAACAAGAAAAAATCCAATTAAAAGTAGTAGAGTGCAAATTTGTAAGAGGTTTAATTTTCCGTAACAGATTTATGAGTATAAAAGTTTTAAAGGTAAAACGGCAACAAAAACGACAGCAGCAACAACATCAATAACTCTTTCGTCTCGCCCTTTTTAGGCAGATTGGGGGGACCAGTGAGGAAAATGGGTCTTCTATCAAAATGTAAACATTGGCTTTGTGAAGAGGTAAAAGCCCGACCACAACCGAAAGAGGAACTCCATATTAAGAAGGTTCTTCTCTCTGTTTGGTGGGATTGCAAAAGAATCATCCACTTTGAATTGCTTCGAACTAATGCAACAATCAATACGCAAATCCTCTGTCAGCAATTAGAGTTTTAGTGATTCGAAAGTGAGTGGTATTTCCTTAGGACAATGCAAGACACTACACAGCAAAGACCACATTACAAAAGATCGAGGAACTTGACTGACAGACAGTTGCTCATCCATCCTGTCCCCCAGACCTTGCATATTCAGATTACCATTTGTTCCGTAGTTTACAGAATCATTTGGATGAAATCACTGAAGGAATCGAAACTGACCTTTTGGAGTTCTTCTCTTCGAAACCGAAAAAAGTTTTTCACTAATGGGATCAAAAGGTTTACGAGTAGATGGAAATATGCTATAGATAATCATGGGAACTATATTGACGTTTAAATTTCATATGATCACTTGTTTTCCTTATTTAAAATCAGGACATTATTTATGGAATGACCTGATATCCTTAATCACTTACATCCATGAAACTTTCATATCCATAAATCTGTTACGGAAAAGTAAACCTCCTCATGTCTCTTTCAATTCTATGAATTTGTATTATTGTGTTATTTTTCATTTATCATATTTCACCCAACTCCTTTTCCGTCTAAACTCTCCTACTAACGTTATCCTGTCATCTTACTATACGGGTATATTAATATATCAATATTTAAAAGATTATAACTTCAGTGTATCATTAAAAGAAATTTTTGCCATTATTCACATTTGACGGATATTTGGTGTCTTGGGGAAATTTCGAACCTGGGTTCTCATTCCTAAGGTATTTTCCGTTGTTGTTGTTACTACAACTACTACTACTACTACTACTTCTACTACTATTATTATTATTATTCAGGTAACTGCCTGGAATCGAACTAGGAATCTTGGGGTAATAATAATAATAATAATAATAATAATAATAATAATATAATAATAATAATAACTACATCGAAAAATACCTTAAGAATGAGAACCCAGGTTCGAAAATTTCCCAAGACACATGATGAAGGCTGGAGGATATATCAGCCGAGACGTTGTGTTAACAAACAAGGCGAGGGCAAATGTCCGTCATATGTAAATAATGTACATAATTCTTCATCCTTTAAATATAGAACTGGAAGTTATAGCAAATTTACATATTTTTTTAAGTTTTTCCATATATTTTTTCTTGTAGACGACTCATCGAATTTGAAAAGTGTGCTGAAAGCGACAACAACACGGACTGCAAAGCTCATTTTCACTTATTCTATACTATGAATTGTGGAGGTAAGAATGACTTATGCAGAATGAATGTAAAGCAATCATTAACTTATTAAATCAAACTGTAACATTATTAATACGTCTTTCCGCAGCCTTAATCAGTGTGATATTACAAATTTGAAACATCACAGCCACAAGAAAAATATATGCCACCTACCTTATTAAACACTTTTCCAGGTTAGGGTACTCTCTACTACACACAAGACAAATAACTCAACCTGATACGCACAAATACCCTAGAGAAAAGATTGTATCTTTTTCTCTACATTTCTGAATGGCACCATAACTCAGAATTATGAAAATAGAAGTCCCCTTCATGATGGTATTATGTGTGATAGATCGATGTTTCGGAAAACAAGAATACAGGGAGTAATGTGATAATTATACCTTTTTCTTTAGATCTGAATCAAGTATCCATCTCGTTTCCTATACAAATTTACAATATTTCATAAAGAAAATATCTTTGTCATCATGAAGCAACGTAATATAGATTACAAATGATAACGTGGACTGTTAACAGAGTAAAAAGTTTTAACTTATGGTATACAGTAGAACACTTTCTTAGTATGTCAAAAGTATTTTTTTAGAATTTAAAATGTTTTGCAGCGGAAAATATTTGCTTACGTGCGATTGAATCAAAATGTGAGCATGCTGAAAAAAAGTATCCCATAAGTAACCCAGATTTGAATTACTGCAAGTACATATATTTTCTTACTTCTCTGACTATTATTATTACATCTAATATTTACATATCTGTATATTTAATTGTACAGTTGCACCATAAATTATTAATTAGTAATGTTTGTTATATTGGTACAAACCTAGAAATGCGTACTTGAAGTGTATTTAATAATTGACTCCCGAAAATTACACCGATGTAAACACAAGGCATATCGACGACATTATGACTATTGACAGATTACTGAGTATATACAAGTCAAAAGATATGCATTTTGGACAATGGTTCGGGAACAATTCAAGAGTAATTTCCCAAGTGATATGCGCCGGCACCTTTTAAAATTTAACTTACATTTCCAAATTTAGAAATCAGTTTCTAATATACATACAATTCCCCTCTCAATTACATTGCTGTCCCGAAAATATAAAATTTATACACAGTGACAACAAGATTTTAGCATGTAGAAAAGATATTGTTACTAGATATTTTAACCGTAGCGAGATTTAAGCCCAGTACTTCGATAATCAAAGATATTGCTGAAATTATTAAAAGCTAGCAGGGCCTGTGGAAATTCCACACTGTAAGTCAGCATATTTGAAAGCAATATGTTATTATATTAAGCATAAGTAATAAATTTCAAAAACTTCTTTTGAAATACTGACATTTCATTAAAATTGTGATTTCAGATATATTCAAAATGAACATGTAAGTATAGGTGTAGCTATGTGTATGAAGTTTGCTTCCCAACAATATGGTTCTAGGTTCAGTTTACAACATCTTCGAGCCAACCAAAGACTTGTTAGTGGATTTGGTTGGCAGAAACTGAAAGAGCTCTCTCGTATATTTACATATGTGTGTGTGCGTGTGTGTGAGTGTGTGTGTGTGTGTGTGTGTGTGTGTGTGTGTGTGTGTGTGTTTATTCTGTTGTGTCTGAGGAGAGTAATTCTCTTTTAGAGCCTTATAATTTAACACATTCACCGGTAAAATTTCCATTTATTTCTTTTTTGTTTTTCTAAAATTTTCGTTACATCTTGCAACGTTTTCAATATCGAAAATGTTGCCAGATGTAACAAAAATTTTAGAAAAACAAAAAAGAAATAAATGGAAATTTTACCGGTGAATGTGTTAAATTATAAGGTCCCAGACACAACAGTATATATATATATATATATATATATATATATATATATATATATATATATGTGTGTGTGTGCGTGTGTGTGTGTGTGTATGTATGTATATATATATTATATATAATATATATATATATTTATATATATATATATATATATTATATATATATATATATATATATATATATATGTATATATATATATATATATATATATATATGTATGTATATATATATATATATAATATATATATATATATATATATATATATATATACATATTTACACACACACCACACACACATATATACACATACACTCACATATTTATATATATGGAAAAAATGTGTCTGTTAGGTTTGAGAGGGAAGAAGTGTAAAACAACAAACGGAGTGTGAGTGACTGAGAGGTGCAGTTACGCATGTAAACAGGCTTCAAAGAGTTTGTCCTGAAGATAGGCTTTTTGACCGAAAGCATTCAGAGGTAAATAAAAAAAAACAGATGGGGTGAGAGAATAAAAAAACGGAGAGAAAAATGTGTAGGGATTAACGGTTCAACATAATGAAATACCCAGTTAGCTATTTGCTGGATGCTCTTCATAGTGCTAGCTTTTAGTTCATTGACATAGTCTTGTGGGGGTGTTTTGGCTATTGTGCTAATATCATCCACATAGTGGGAGTACATGGTTAAGTTTATGGAGTTCTCTGCTAATCTCTCTTTGAGTCTCCTATCCCATCATGCTATAAACAGTTTAGTCACATCGCCAGAGAAACTGACATCGATGACTACGCTTTCCTCTTGGGCGTAATCTTGGTATTAAACTTGAATATGTAGGCCTTGAGTGTGACTCTGGTACTTGCACCCACTGATTGTACGACCATTTTTGTAACCTGATCGTAGATATAAGCCCAAGAGGAAGGTGTAGGCATCGGTGCCAGTAATCGCTGGTGATGTGACGTGACCAAGCTCGTCAGTGCCCTACCAACATGCCCAAGTAGAAGATAGAGGCTCGGTTAATAACATAGAGGTGAAGTTATTATGCACGCATAGAACAGACACGACATTTATGTGGATTACAGAGGTCACATACATAGTTATAAACAGACCAAGCGTCAACAAAAAACACGAATGGAACAATATTACTCATCCACTACCATACCATGCAACACGACGACTAAAGAGAGAAAGATAAGAATGACAGATACAAACATTTTAGTACAAACAAAAGACAAACATGCACATACTTATGACGAAATATACGAAATAGAGATAGATAGATAAACAAAAAAAAAACTATACGAAAAGGCGCGGGTACAAAGAATAGAGTAAGCAAACCAAAATACACGTACACAAACATATACAGTAACTTCACAAACTACCGTAACAGCATGAACATCAACAATAACTGCCACAATAGTAACGACATGAACGAACACACAAACATAGAAAGCTACAAAGCAATATCAAAATAAGGGTCAAGAACAGATTTACAAGATTGCTGATATTTAGCAATGGTTTTTCCCATTATGTTGATTTGCCAATTTCTATGATCAATAAAACTATCGAAATTTTGACGATACCGATATGCTGATATATAGAAAAAGCTGTCCAACTACCATCTCGGCTCAGTCAACCAGGTAAGATTATTTTCATTTCATTTCATTTGAGTTCAATTCAGGTACATATCTATAAATATATATCTCTCTATACATATTGGTATATCTGTAGACTCAACTATGTACCTAACTATATACCCATATCTACAGACTGAACTATGTACCAATCTATCTAGCTAGGCAATCTTATCTTCACTCCCTTCTGTATATCTCCTCTCATAATACCGGAAATCATTTGAACTAAACAAAATATGAATAATGGTGATGCCTCGGCATGGTTGTAGCCTTTGATCTTGAACATTAACAGATAAAAGCGTGATATCTACAGCTATTTGCTAACACGGATATTCGCTTTAATTCAACTATCCATCGGCACATATTTTATCGTATTAATTCATAAAACTTCATGAAATTGTTTCACAATATTAAACATTTAGACTGCGATTGCGATTAGATCACACAAAAGCAGAATAATAGCGGCCTTCTCCTCATCCTCCTTCTCTTTATCTCTGTATATATATATATATATATATATATATATATATATATGTGTGTGTGTGTGTGTGTGTGTGTGTGTGTGTGTGTGTGTGTGTATACATATATATATATAAATATAAACAATTCATAAATAAGGGCAAACGAAAAAATTTCTAATGCCAAATATGCCGAAAAATTGGACATATTGTCCATTAACCATATACTTTTTTCACAATACGCACACTACTCGAAGAAAGGTCGACAGAAATTTCTAAAAAATTCCATTATTACCATATCGGACCGATTTCAGGGTCCGAAATCGGTCCGATATGGTAATAATGGAATTTTTTAGAAATTTCTGTCGACCTTTCTTCGAGTAGTGTGCGTATTGTGAAAAAAGTATATGGTTAATGGACAATATGTCCAATTTTTCGGCATATTTGGCATTAGAAATTTTTTCGTTTGCCCTTATTTATGAATTGTTTATAAATTTAACCTTTAAATGTATTTTTTAATATGCTGGCCATTGATAAAATTTTTTTCGAAAAGAATTTTTTTTCAAAAAAATGTTATCCTACATTAGATATATATATATATATATATACACGAACGCACGCGTGCATACACACACATATACGCGCGCACACACGCACATGCATACATACATATATAAATAGTTCTTACGATTTTTATCACCTTTGACGCAAGAGTAACACACGGACAAAACTGTCAGCAATGCAAGAACGCGATTATTCATACTTATTTTCATCTTCCAGGCGCCTTATCATCTATAAATCTTGTGCTGAACAAGCCAGTAAGCAGTGCTGGGAATTTTTCCAAAGACTCTCTCTTGATAATTGTCCGGGTAAGATGTTTTTTATTAGGTAATATTTATTGACCGAAAGGCGGCAAGCTGACAGAAACGTTAGCACGCCGGGCGAAATGCTTACCAGTATTTCGTCTGCCGCTGTGTTCTGAGTTCAAATTCCGCCGAGGTCGACTTTGCCTTTCGGGGTCGATTAAATAAGTACCAGTTACGTACTGGGGTCGATATAATCGACTTAATCCATTTGTCTGTCCTTGTTTGTCGTCTCTGTGTTTAGCCTCTTGTGGGTAGTAAAGAAATAGGTATTTCGTCTGCCGCTACGTTCTGAATTCGAATTCCGCCGAGGTCGACTTTGCCTTTCATCCATTCGAGGTCGATTAAATAAGTAATAGTTACTCACTGGGGTCGATCTAATCGACTTAATCCGTTTGTCGGTCCTTGTTTGTCCCCTCTGTGTAGCCCCTTGTGGACAGTAAAGAAAAGAAACGTTAGCACGCCTAGCGAAATGCTTAGCGGTATTTCAGGTATTTCATCTGTCTTTACGTTCTGAGTACAAATTCCGCCGAGGTCCACTTTGCTTTTCATCGTTTCGGGGTCGATAAACTAAGTACCAGTTGCGTACTGGGATCGATCTAATCGACTGCACCCCCAAAAAAAACTTTTGGGCCCTGTGCCTAGAACAGAAAAGAATATTTATTGACGAAATGGTAAATTAAGAAAACAAATAGAAAACACGTTACATTTGCCAAGTTAGGTCATAACTATGGACTTTATATTAATGGTACGGACATTTTTCCTTAGTCCTCCATGTACGCAAGCTTTTGTAATTATCATGCATTTGAATTACAAACTACACAATACACATTACATCAGATAAATTGGAATGGACAACTGAAGTACGTCCATCAAGTGCCACGCAAAAAGTCGCAGCAATTCAGGCAGAAAGCAACGTAATAGACATTAAAAATCTAATATTGATTAAGACCAGAATTAAATTATTTAATGTATGTTGTGTCGTCAAATATTTCCTCATTGTATCATGTTCATTTTTGACAAGCAAATAATCTGTCATATTTTTACGTGTCGTAGATGATGACAAATGTATAGACGAGTTCCGAAAAATTTGTCGCGAAGCGGAAGATACGTATGCTATGCGTATTCCAGATACAAATTTCTGCCAGTATGTATATTTTCTTAGTGCTTTCTTACAACGTATAGTATTTACATTTTAACATATTCAACTATACAGTCATACATTCGAATATTTAATCATGGATTAGTGGAGAGTCTTGAGACATTCGCAGGTGATGGTGATGCAAAATTTTCTATATTTCACTTATATTTTACAAAAGTTTAATTTTTTACTTTTTTCAGTTCAAGGGCTGTTGCCGTGTCCCGGTATGGTGTTGCTACACATTCATTAATTCCCCTTTTATAGTTGGCATTTGGTGAAAGCGGGAGTTTGATGATGCTGCCCTCATTCGCACTTCCTACGATGAAGTTGGTTCATCTGGAACTCTTGCTAGCAGGAGATCTAATTCAGTTTTGGAGACATCTACATCCACACTGTGTAGATCTCTCATCCCTTTCGGGAGGATATTGAAGGGCTGTGGTCCCTTGAATCCCAAGCTATTGCAGGATATGGTCCTACATTTTGATGACAAGTGAGGGATTTAGACATTACAACATGGCGCATTATTCTGATGTTTTTATATCTTTCAACGCAAAGCTTACGACAAGTCCTTCTAGGATCGTCCAGATATATATTGTGACATATTTTCCCAGTCTTCACTCCAATGAGTAAGATCCGAAAGCTTCTAGTCTTTCCCAGTAGCTAATTTGCTTCATTGAGCCTATCTTTTTTCATGTAGCCTCCCAAGACTACTTCACGTTCTGCTATTAATCTCACTTTGTTCGGTGAGCATAGTGCAATAGTCAAGATGATTTAACACATATTTCTCTTTAGGACCATCATGGTTTCCGGCTCTCTTGAAGTGTAAGTTTAAAAATGCATCCGGTAAGCCACCTGTATTTCGTAATCAACTTAGTAATATGCACATGGAAGGATGCATCACTAATCTTGGCTTGTCAATGCCCATGTTAGGTGCTGATTGAGTCCCTCTAGGTCTAATGTATTTTGTCTGCATTGGATTTAACTTTACTGATAATGAAGGGCTTGGAACTTTCAATTTTTAAAGTGTATGTAATTGTGGTTAGCACACTTCTATATTACATCTAATTCTTGTTGCAAGTGAATGCCATATTCAGGGTTTTGTATTATCTGTGAGAATTTTGTGTCATTGCATAGCCTGTCAGGGTTGCTCTATGTGTGCATGGAGCATATCTAAGAAGGCCTCTATGAACATTTGTAGTCCAAAGACATCATTCACCATCGGTGTTACCTTGAAGGTAACTCTATTTGCCACCACAGCCTGACTCCTATTTATTAAAATTTCGTAAAATTTTGGGTAGCTACTGTCCAGGTTTTCCTATAATGCCGATGTCACGCAGCTTGTGGCATGACATTCCAAGATTAAATTTGTCAAAGGCCTCCACAAAGTCGAGATTTATCCCATCCACATTTGAGTGGTTAAACAGCTGCTTCGAAACCCAATCATAGTTTTGTAAAGGCTGTGTAAGTTAGCATTTTTCTGTTTGCAAACCATGTTGGATGTCAGCCAGCAGGTCATATTCTTTAAAGAACGCGATTACTTTCCAACGGATTCTGGTTTTGTTGATATGCAAAGTTAAAGAGACAGTCCTAACTCTTTTGCATCCGCTCTCCTATCTCCTTTATGAATACGACGTATTATTCCTTCCTTCATCTGACCTGAAAGAAGCCTGTCACTTGCGAGGAAACTCAGAGAGAAGACTGCAGTTGTTTTGCTAGGGCTCCTTTACACTGCGTTATTATTGTGAGGAAAAGGATTTCAAATTATCCAACGTTGCGCAGGTTGAGGATGTGTTGCTGTAATCTGTATAGGAGTGCTTGTATTGCATATAAGGCAGTGTTCAAATCAGCCCCTGTTACTTGGAGCATTTGATGGGCGATAAATAGCACATATAACTATACAGAGTTGCCTTATATGTACAGTTAGTGTGTCACATACCGAATTTGAGTCTGCCAAAAACACGTAGACTGTGTGGCCATCACATATGTACATTGCAACTTCGCTGTGACTCCTGTCTTTTCTATCGGTTCGTGATATAATATTCTTTTGTATTGTATTTCTGCATCTGAGATGTTGGGTGCGAGATGTCTTTCGGTGAGTTCCATGAATAAATCTCAGAAAATGAGTTTTGGTTAGTTAGTTGTAAGAGTGCTTTAATATCTAGTGAAAGTATTGATGTGGTTTCCGTGGTGATATAAGTTGTGGCCACCCTGGATCCATTGACTCTGGTAGTCTTATATGTTTTTACCGCTTTATTGTTTTTGTTTATCCTTTGGTTATTCTGAAGGGAAATTTTCGTACTGCCTCATGCAGCTGTGGCACAGATTTCGGTTTGTAAAACGGCAGTTTACACGGTCGTCTCCATGTCAGCAGATACCGTGCAGGTAAAACTTACCTGTGTGCTCCCCATTTATTTTCCATTTCTATTCTCCAGGTTCTTTCTTGTCTGAATATTTTCTTTAATTTTAAATTATTGGGACTTTCATGTATGTACATTCTACGTTATTTCTTTATTTGGTTGTTCTTCTTGGGAGATGATTTTTGGATTCTTCTTATCTTTTATTTGCACCGTCTTCATCAATTTGTCCCTGATAATTTTCAGCAGCATTTGATTTCCTTTCCTTTCTCAATTAAAATTTTTTTTATCCTTTCATCTTTTTGGTTGTTCACATGAGTGTTGGTTGGGCCACTAATGATGGAGTCTCCACTTGCCGGTCTCTCCTGTATGGTTATAACAGAATATGTAATCATCATATTTTGATAAGTATTAGTATAATATAAGCGAAAATAAAGTTTCAGCACGTTGGGACCTTAGTGTTTTTAATAGGTTCGAAATGCTTAATACATAATTTGATAAGTCTTCATTTATATTTCAGTAAGGACACTTTTTGTCTTCGTCTCGTATACCTGTTGATACCTTCGCTGAATATGATATTCAAAATAAGTAAAATAGAACGAATAATATTAACCATTAAAATATAGCATTTTGGGGGCTCTACTTAAGGAATCAAAAATATGTTTATATAAAAATTGTAAACTCACAATTATTTATGATGATAGTTTCGTGTAGCCCGAGAAAAACGGTTCTGAAATTTCTTGATGAACAGGATGCAGAAACGATTTATTTATAGTGATTCAATATTTGAGCTGCACATTAGCTCACTCCTTCCATCAAATAGGCGTTATCTCCTCCTTGCACTGCATGTCAGGCATCGAACTGATCACCATGCAACATGATATGAAATATTATGTTGAAGAACACATCCCATCACCCGATCCAGACATTGAAACCTCGATCTCGTCATTGAGAGAGCAACATCCTGAGCGCTAAGTCATGCGCCCTAGTTGTTAGGATATTCTTTCTATTTAAATGTCTTATGCAGTGTTCTCAGTTATTTTGTTCAAACCTCTATCATTTACCAAAATTTGAGGCAAGCGATAAGGGCACAGTCGTATAGATTTTATGCATTGCCATTGAACCTGTAGTTCAATCAAGATCAACACAGTCCTTGAGAAAGTAATATTTAAATATTAAGTTAATTGAAATTATGAAACGAAAGATTCAGAGGATCATATATCAAACACCCAAAGTTTAGAATTGAATCCCCTACAGGGCATCGAAGTCATCGTTAATAAATAAAGTATATAAAAGTTCGACACAGTGGCAATTTGATCTAAGAAAATAAACAATGTATCTATAACTGGGTATTTAAAACTGGTACATAATTTGTCAATACTAGTAACGTTTAAAATCGGTACATCAATAATCGAAAATATTTTAAACATCTTCAGCATTCTTCTTGGGAAACTATTTTTCTCCTGTTTGTATATTCCAGACGCCTCCGAGTATACATGCTATGTGCTGATGAGGAGAAACACAAGTGTAAAAAGCACTTCGACGACCTCCATCTCGAAAAATGTACCAGTAAGATTATATTTATTCATTTTGCCTTATTGGTGATTCTACTATGATAATTCAAAACCAGCATTAAATTTCATATCCCGCTAGCCTTGATTTTGTTTTCAATAAAAATTAAGTTTTGAAATATCAACTTCACCAATGGAAGTATATATCTTTCTCAGTTCCAGATGCAGTCGTAGAGGCGGTTTCCTCATATTTTGTAGACCAGACAAGAAATCATTAGGAGTTGGTATTGTGACAACTAAACTTCTGAATAACGGAGGAATACTCATAATAGAGATTCTTACGACAAACTACAACATAGCAAGGCAAACAGAGTGGTGAATGGTGTAGATGCTGTTGCTGATCGTAATGCTTCCTAAGTACTACGATCTTCGATTATGTCAGCATGTCATTTTTCTGACATAGGCAGAAAAATCAAGCATGCAAAAAAGTTGATGCGTAGAGATTTTTGTGAATTGTTTGGATCATTACGCTATAACACCCATACTCTATGATCAGATATTTGTACGAGAAATAAATTCAGCATTAATCAGAATTATAACGTGTCAAACTCAAACATTATTCCTTGCGAGTAACCATGAATAAATTCAACTCGATATAAATGTTGAATCATATTATCGCACAGTTTTACAACAAGGCACATTTGAGGACATTGTATATGTGGAAACTCTCTTCATTGGTGTAAAAACCTCCCATGTCCAGTGTGTCCACGTTTGTTTATGACATTTAGGAACTATCAGGGAATGAAATGAATTGTTAAATTGGGCCAAACAAATTCACAGTGTCATCAGCGTTGGGGAAGCTGATATCAGTCATAAATTTTTCCGAAACCCCCCTCGAGACAATATTAACATGGGTCGATGGATATAAGAACACAAAATCTTGGCTAACAACAATGCACCTAGTAATTTTATAGGTATGGTTGCAGATCATAGTGCGTATGAGAAGCGTTTAGCAGTTTTAAAAACATCTAGGTCATTCTGATTTATTGTGTCATATGTGTGATGATGTATCATATTGCTACAATATTGCTACAAAACGATCCGGTTAAGAATCGAGCAACTGGAGCAGAGTTATCTTAATGATTTTTCTTGAGTACATACAATCTAAGATTATTACTGGAATGCCTGACATGCCTGGGAAGTAAGTTTTTCTTTCTTACTACATTTATGTGGTAAAATTTTATGTGCGTATGTTTTATGAACAGTGCCAAGGAGGACACGCTGTATCACAGTATTCTCAAAATAACAGATTAAGTATGGTTTAGCAGTAAAATATGGTTTAGTAGTTAATCTTCAAGAACATTGAATTATTTTGATATTAATTGTTTAATGATTTATACCTAACAATTTCCTGAAAAATCTTGAGTGATGGCCCTATAGAAACCCTTATTCAAAAATACCTCACCATGCACTTTTATCAAATAATACATCAATCTCTTACAAAGAAAACATAACCAGGAGGCATATGACATGCAACATTCATCCACACTTTAAACTCTACGTTGTATTTGTGCAGCGTGAACCATATAAAGAAATTGAAAAGCATAAACACGGTATAAGAAAATTGTTGAAAATATAAATAGTCACGGGAAACCGAAAATCAGCTTTAGTATGACAGATATTTTGAAACACCAAAATCCTGAAAGCATATTATATTTTAATGAATATAAGTATTATTTTTAATCGACCATTAAAATTACACCTCCAACCAAACGGTTTTCTTTGCACAACATCAAAGAACTTTTATAGCATCCGTTCCATATTCAACCCACATATTGTAGATGACAAAAGATAAGTGAAATGCAGATTAGAATTGTTTGAATTTATAGTACCGTGTAATTTTTCGTCGTTATAAGAATATTCATGAACTGAAAATCCAAAATGTCTACTTTGCAGGACATGTAGAAGCTGCTGATTGCGAACCAATGTACTTATCAACTTGCTATGAAGCCATAAGAGACTACCCATACACTAATCCGGATACAAACCTCTGCTTGTACGTACATATACAGGGCGCGATGAATAAACTGTCGTCTAAATTGCACAAAAATGAAAATAACACTAACATCTCATTTAGCAAATATATTTTCCAAAATTACATAAAAATACCTTGAAATACTAAAGAATAGATGTATTCAATAAACGCACCATTAGCTACAACCACGGCCTTCAGACGACTTCGGAATCTTCTGCAACTCATCTGGACGGTTTCCTTGTTTAAGTTGCTGAATGCTGCCATAATCCTTGCCTTCAGTTCATCGATGGTGTTACAAGGAGTTTTGTTGGTCCCTCGCTCAACTGTACCCACACATAATAATCAAGGTTGCAATTTGGGGAGTTATGTGGCCAGATGTTAGGGGTGATATGGTCACAGAAAATGTCTGACAGCCATGACTGGGTTCTCCTGTTTGTGTGGCATAGTACAAAGTCCTGTTGCCAGACAAAGGGTCTTCCAATAGCCACCCTCTTCACCCAGAGCAGCACTACTTCCTCCAGGAACTTGATGTAGGCCTCCGTGTTGAGCCTGGGTCCGTGTGGGAAAATGAATGGAGGCGTTACGTCGCCATCACTAGTGTTCACGTCAAACACCATGATGTGACTGGATATTTGACTTCTTTACTCGGAACATGTTCTGAGATTGACATCCAGACTCTCTGAAATGTTCATATTGGAGCTTCAAGCGCGAATGCCATGCAGTACAGCATGCTGTTTCCAAAGTTGTGACAGAATGAATGGCGGCATGATGCTATTTCTCACAAACGGTGCCCAACCGACCCTGATGTAACATCAAGAAAATCAAAAACAAACATTTTGTTCATGCGTGAAATTAGAAAATATAAAATGGTGACAATTTACCCATCGCACCCTGTATATTTATAACTACTCATTCTATCATTACTACAACTTATACGTAAATTTTTCTTTATCTATGTAAATTAATAGCCGTATGGTTAAGAAGATCGTTTAACAACTACATGGTTTCGAATAAGATTTCACTGCGCACCCCCTTTGGCAATTGCACCGGGCCACTAAAGTCTTATGATTAAATGTGTTAAGCGGAAGCTTTACGGGAAAACGTTATAAAGAGCATAAGTTTCCATCTGTGTGTATGTGTGTGAGTGTGTGGATGTATAAGTGTGTAAGTGTATATGCTCGTCTGTCACTACTTGACAACTTCTAGAGTCGTTTACATACATAGTTGTAACATAGCGTTTCTTCAAATAAAACATTAACTCAATACCAATCATATTTAGATGGAGTAATGCGACGATATGAAGACTTAAAACACTCCACCGTAATGGTTAAAAGTGGCCCAATTCCATTAACTGAAAGCTGTAATATAACAAGAGCACTCAGAGAGCCCAAACCTCCGCCAAGGCAACACCAACGTCCTCTCAACGATTAACCGGAGATGATTTTTAAAATGAGAATATTTGAAATAAACTCAACTGCTGTCACAAACAAGATTACTAAAAGCGAACTCGACCACTCTTAAAAATTATGTAAAAAAAAAAAAAGAAAAATAATCCCGAATCTTTGTCCGGTACCTGATCGATCCGAATGGTAGTCATGGAATGAAAAGGTGGCTATAGAAAATTTAGTAACAGTAATAAATAGTTCGTCCTTATCTAATACAAGCCAAAGTTAACAAATCCTCCATTCATAATAGTTACGGCCTAAAGGGAGATAATTGAGGAAGACTTGAAGGTTAATGTTAGATCGTAATCATGTAAAGTAAATACAACAAAACATAACCCAGAATCCTTGTCCGGCACCGCATCGATCCCAAAATTTAATCAGTTCGTGCCAGTCACGAGGCTAAACATCCCTGAAAATTTTATCCACGGACAAACAAACAAATACGACTGAAACAATACTTCCGCCTTTACTAAGGCGGAGGTAATAACACACTAAAATAAAACATCGATGTCTCATTACCTGCAGGTAAGTAATGATATATTTTGATAAGGGATTAGAAATAATTGGTTGGAATGGAATAGTTAACCAGGGTATTTCACCGGATTGTTACTAAATATATCTACCCCAGAAGGACGCATATCAACTACATTCAGATTTGAACACAAGTTTAGCAGATTACTAAATATAACGCTGGTTTTTACTATACAGACAAGTATACAATTGTGGGACTAAACAACAAACTGTTAAAAATAACTCCTGAATAATTTTGTAAATTCCAGAAGTATGAAAGGATCGTTATACATAGCAATATTTTGTCCTCAAAATGTAAAACATGATTAACTGGCTAGATATTTTGAAGTGGTACATATATTTTTTCAACCAGAAATTCGAAATATTGCCAAATTTAAGAATAATGATTGTTTTTGTTTGTTTCTTTTTTCAATTTGGAAATCATTGTTATCAATTTATTTTCGTCACCCAGGCGCCTGGTGGTATACAAAACGTGTGCTGAAAATCTCGAAGACAAACATTGTTTGGTATCATTTGAAAAAAAATTTGAAACTTATTGCCCTAGTAAGTTCTATTTTATTAATAATGAACTATTTGCAAAAACATAGAGTGGCTACGAACAATCTTCAAATGAGTTAAAGTTTGAAAAGGGGCTGTATGCTGTTCTTTAAATCTGCATGAAGTACTTCATCATTTGCAACAAAGAAAATCAGAAAACATTCACACAAAAATTATCGTTGTCGTCTTTTCAAACACGACGTAATAGATGACACATGATAACTTGGCTTAAGACCAACATAAAATGTTTTATGTTGCATCAGCATTTTAAGGGGTACAGAAATAAAATTTAAAATGTGTATATTTTTCAGAGATGGACAGCTGCCTTGAGAAATTCAAAAGATATTGTCCACAAGTAGAAAAAGATTTTCCCACTGGTACACCAGATAGGGATTACTGCAAGTACGTATACTTCTTTTCCAACTTCTGTATTATTTTTGCATCAAACATATACACGTTTATATATTTATTTATGCATCAGTACCATCAACAGTTAATTAAATGTTTATTACATTGGTACAAGATTAGAATTATTTAGTTGATGTGTACTAGGTTCAATAGGAAACACCATTTGATTAGTGCTAACTATATCGATCTAGGAATGGCTCATACCAGTGAACCAAATTTATGCAGATCAATAAATATATAGGCAATTTCCGATATAGGCACAATTCCACAAATGTACGATTAGGGGAATGGTTTTTGAACGATCCTTATTTGTTTCTAAAAATATTATTTCATACTTTAGAAAAGCCATATTAATGTTTGATCATTTCCAAAAACTTGTAAATCACATGTTTATGTATAACTATGATTAGTAAATATTTGGTTGCTTCTTTTTAATAGTAAATCTTAAGACATCACTTCATTGCAATTTTCCATACGGAATTCGCTAGTAATTTTTATAATTTAACCTTCATAACCGGAGAGCCACTGGGTCAGAAATCAGATATTAAAATATATTAATACTTCCTCTTTTAAATTGGAAATATTTTTCAAACTATGAAAATTACATACAGTAGTAATTTGTTTCAGAAGCTAAATAATATGTGTATTGCAAAATATTCTAAGTTATTACATACGTTGTGAGTTTAAACCAAAGTACATCGATTATCCAAAATATTACCAAAGATTTTCCCTTTTGTTCAATAACTTTTCGTATTTCAGACGTATGGTCGCATACTCAAAATGCGCTTTAAATAAGAAACACAAGTGTGCACAGCACTTCGATAATCTGCATTTAATCCGATGTCGATGTAAGATCTTTTTTAATAATTAATTTTGTATTATCGAAGAACTGGCTGCGTAATAACCGTTAATTCCAAACAGAAATTATATTTGCCAATTTACGTTTCACATAAAATTCACAATAATGTTTGAGAATGAAATATTACTTTTGCTAATATTAGTATGTACATATTTGCTTTTAGATATCACTTCATGATAGAATCATAGAAGCGCTGCGATATGCTGAGTACTAAGTTATTCCATCAGTTAGAGGAATGCACCAAATATCACTTTACCTCCAATAACTTCTGTACATGGCCACATTTCCTCTCCCAAGCTCTCCTTTTTCCATAGACAGCTTCCTAAATAATGACCTGTGGCAGATTACTAGATATTCTTAAATTTACACATCTCAGATTTCCTTTCTACAGATTTGCGATACAGTCTTCGGTGTTACATTTTCGTAGATGGTTCTGCGTACCTCTTTATTGATTATCTGGTCGAAGTATGAAGTTCCTTGTAGTTTCCGTCTCATTTCGATTGCGTGTATTTTCCTCTGTGTCTAAGTTATAAGGTCCATATTTCGCATGCATGTGGAGATTGTTGGATACCTCTGCTGTACGATACCTGTACTTAATTTTACCTTATTCTTTATGGCGGTGTTTCTGATCTTTCTTATTGGCTCAGTTTTTGTTTTACAGAATACATTTTAGAAGGATCTTGGACTTGATACTTGCTCAATAGTATTACATCCAGTTATATGAGTTACTTTGGACATTGGTGTCTGTTCTGACAAAACCTGTGGAATTTGCTCTGAGGATATTTTGTGAAGTTTTTATTCAAATATATTGGAGAAACGACCTGCCATAGAGAGCGGAATAGGCGATCCACTCATTCCTAATGTGGCACAGATCTCACTTTTCTTTGGTGCCTTAATGTAAACGTGTTTTGAGAATGAGGCAGTGTATTCCCACTTATAAAAGTTTTCATGATATTTCATAAAACACATATCTGAAGTCCATGAAGACATCCTAAAATTGTCTTCTTTATTGACGGTATTTCACGTTGAGAAAGCTGAGTTGCAGATCTGATTAGTGTTATTTTTTCACTTAGTGGATTCTCCTTATCCTTCTTCTATTATGTTAACTTTCAGAGTTCTTAATTGTTTTCTATTCTGAGTGCTACGTTGCTTGCAAGAATCGTCTTGTCGAAAAGATAAACATTTAGATACAGTTGTTGTTACTGAAATATAGAATTCGGTACAAGATAACTTCAATATTAAGGTATACTGAGTGGACAAGTGAAGGAAATATCCTTCCATCAGTGACGTCCTAGTCGAATATCACACTGATTCACTGACTGCTTTTTATTGTCTAACCAGGAGTTAGTGGAGATATATAAACAGACTGAAGTTCTATTTCACAGAAAAACGGCTAATATGCCTATACGGAGTATCGTAAATTCCCCTATATCATATCATATTAGATAATTAGATATCCTTACTGTAGGTAGACCATCTTGCACTCTATCTGTAAAGAAATTGGACGGATGTTTCATTTGAGCATTTTATTTTTCACACTTGGCATTCTAAGTGTTACGACGACGAGTGCTCTGGTTGTTCCGATCAACGGAAGTGTCTACTCTTCAAAAGTACCTGATCACTCCACAAACTCGTGTGACATTATCGTGGTCCTCGGGGTGTTTCAGCATGACACGGAGTTTGAAAAAGCTGGCCTTTTCAGTTACGGAACAACTCATATTTGCCAGGTAGGTGGACTACAACAACCTGAAATAAAGTGTTTACCCAAGGACACTACGTTCCGCCGGGAATCGAATTCACAATCTTGTGATCATAAGCCGAATACCCTAACCACTAAGACACGTGCCTTTATGAAGCATTGTATGAGGTTTAAAACAGTGTTACACACCTTTTTATCCTATCCGACACTTTAGTTTCTATAAAAACACACTCCATTATGTACGGACTAAGTATATCGCATATATATATATATATATATATATATATATATATATATATATATATATATACATTTCTAAGTTTCTCTAAAGGAGACAACGGCAGCGGTACCGGATATGAATAGTTTTCGCCAAGCTAATATGGTAATCCAGAAATATAGGACGAATGCTGCCGTTGATTAGCTCCAAGATGTCATCGCCTCTGTATTCATTATAACCTTCGAACAGACGGTTAGTAGCGACGCCTGCTGGGTTCGGCTTCTGTACATTGATAAGGGGCAAATACTCTGAAACTAGTCTGCAGATGCCTGACCAGCAAGGGGAAGCGGCTGATCGCCCCTGTTCGAAGGTTATAATGAACACAGGTTCGTGTGTCACATAGCTAGCTAGAAGCGATGACCTCTTGGAGCTAATCAACGGCAGCATTCGTCCTATATTCCTGGACTGCCATATTAGCTTGGCGATAACTATTAATATATATATCTTTATATACATAAAACTGAGAATGTGTGTCTGTCTGTCTGTTTCCCTAAAACTTGAGAACTACACAACCGATTTCATTCAAATTTTACGCATGCCTTACTTAGGGTCCGGGGAGTGTCATCGGCAAAAAAATTTGGAACTTTTTGCCTAGGGCGAGCCCACAGCAATATCATATCTTCTCCACTACGATTCCCTAAAACTTGAGAACTACACAACCAATTCCATTCAAATTTTACGCATGCCTTACTTAGGGTCCATGTACTTTCATGGGCAAAAACAAAAATGTTCAACTTCTTGCCTAGAGCGAGCCCATAGCAATATCATATCTTCTCCACTATTTCAGTATTACGTGTTAAAAGTGAAACAAAAACGTTTCTCTATTTTATGTCAGATACTTTCACTTTAACAATAAAAATAATAATAACAATTGAATTATATGTAGTAAGTAATAATTAAAATCAAACTAAAGTATAATATAATCGTAACATAACAAAATTAAAAATAGCAATTGGTATAAAATTGCGTCAATGATTTGAACTTGAATAAGTGGTTTCACATGAATGGGAATAAATTAAAAATAAAATTAGCGTGCAGAAATGTAATAGTCCAGATTGATAATAAAAAATTAAATTAAAGAAAAGACTATTGTCTATAAAGTATACAATGTAGAGAAAAAAGAAGATTTGAACACATGGAGGAAAGCATCTTCGAAAATTGTCTTGGTGCGACTATGAAAGGTATCTAATCAGAGGCGGTAAATTCCCCACAATAGAAGCAATGTTCAAGTCAACGGAGCGTGCAAGGGAGTACTCGACTCGAACTTGCAAAGTGGAAATATTTTATTTTTACCTTTCTCTCTGGGACGTAGGACGTCCCGGATAAAAATTTAAAATGTCCTCCCAGAAGTAGAGGTAGGCTGGATTCTAGCCACACTTCTATACAAGAGGGAGGACAAGATACAATTGATCGAAATTACAAGAGGCTAACAATTCCAGTCTGTTATATATTTTGAGTATTGTTATCACTAGCGATATCAAGATATAACTTTGTATTTTGTATTGTATGTGTAGATGTATATATATATAGATGTACATGTAATATGTACACATATATATACACATATATACATGCACTAGCACTTTGACCCGGCAACGACGGGTCTCTAATGCTAGTATATATATATATATATATATATATATATATATATACATATACATTATATTATATTGTTAAATATGCATATATGTCCGTATGTATACGTGTGTGTATGTATACGTGTGTGTCTGAGTGTGTAGAAAATGAGTTATAATGAAAATTTTAACCTTATTGCAAGATTTACTCCCTAGCTACTCTTACGTTCCACTCTGAAATTATATTCCTCAACAGTTAGTTGTGCGCACAACCATCGAAGATATTTGGGTTTTGTATATATATATACACAGAAAGATGTAGGAAATATCCATACGAAACAAAGAATCTTAATACGCAGAACTCGTTGAGATCCTAGTACAATGATGTAGAATTCTTGATTATGGACCCTGTCGAACTTGTATACCATCTCATGTTCTACTAAAGTAGAGTGCCAGCACTTTCTTGATCTGTACTTTTCTAGTGTTCTTGCATTCCATATGGCAATTGCTCAGTCTTCCAGGAACCAGTCCTGTCGCACCATCAACATGATATTCTCACATGTAGACGAATAGGGTAGAAATTTTTAAATCCATGTTGATACAGTTAGGGTATAGAGTTACTTTGGGGTGGGGGTAGTGAGTTTACCATTCTTCCCGCTCAATCGCAGCAGATTTCTACGGACGAGATGGATTCTTATTCGTGAACACGAAGCTATTACAATTCATCAGGAAATATTTTCTCTTCAAGCCGGTAATTTTATTATGGAAATGACATTTCCACTGGCGCTGTTAGGAGCACCTCCTCATTTAGATTTACCTGGCAGCTAAGAAAGAAATCTTGGTGTTAGTTGACTACCAGAGATAACCATCCTTTATTCTAAATTGGGGAGCAGTATGCCATCTATCAAAGATGCTACCTTGATCAAGGGCAACCTTATATTCTAAGAAATTGTTTCCATCATTTCTGAAATCAATATTTTAATAAACAATACTGCACATCTTGCAGCAGTAGCCTAGCTTGTTATATCCTTAGAGTTTTTATGATTCTGTTTATTTTCTAATTAATCGTTAGTAGATATCCTCCCATTTAATATCGATGTTATTAAGTTAACATAAATGACATTCGCAATTTTATAAAGTAGAAAAATTTATTAATCCACATGATAAAAGTTAAAAGAAAATTGAAAATGCGAAACTATGAACCATCCTCAGAATATAATGGTCCTGTGTTCTCAAAGAATTGGAAATAAACTGGATTTGATTCTCAAAGTTAAACCCTATTAATTTGTAAAATATCAAACAAAATAATATTAAAATAATTTCAAACATGAATTACTTTGTATAGTGTCAAGCAAAAATATAATTATTATAATTATTCCTTATATCTAAACCAATCATGAGAGCTAAGAGCATGGCTTTCACCTGCTTCACCATCTTCCAAATATTGTTCTTGTTCTATCGAATTGATTGAATTCAGATTCATTTGCTGAAGACATATTTGATATGGGTATATTCATACAAGATACATTAGGTTTATATAGCTTTCACTTTCGCTGTCGAATAATTGTATTTTCAGTTTAACACATATCAGAAGGTCGAAAACACTGGATGTAACACTACTGAGGTAAATATTATATTTCTAACACTGTCATCATTGTAATACCAATTAAATATCGCTTGTACAACATCATAATTCCGCTGGAATAACTTAATTGCTGGGTGTAGATAACATGAGATTTGCGGGCCCTTCATAAAAAGTGAGTGTGATACAGTTAAGGTCGTATTTAAACGGTTGATGTTCGATTCCTGCGGGAAACACGTGGGCAGAGAGGAGATTGAAAATGGATCAGATTACGGAGAGGTAGGTTCGGGCATGATGCAGCTTTGTGAGCTATATATAAGAGTGATGAGAGATTGAGACACAAGAGAGCCGACGATACCAGAGTGGAAGGCGTACGAGACTAACCAGCTCCGATGCACTGAAGCTCTTATACCAGCTTTAGAAGGGACAGAGGCAGAAGAGAGCATGCTTGAGCCTGGAGTGTGCCTGTAAACGATTTCATAACAATCAGTCGAGTGTCCATTTACTAGATGCGATCGAGTATGTCTGAGTACACAAGCCTTACAGTATCCAAGACATGCAGTTATTACACCACTGTGGTCCTCACTTTAGTTTACCGTGATTGTGGAAGCGCCAGTCTCTGAGAAACGTGTCAAATTATGTTAAAATTCTGCTTTCATCAAGAGATATCCCCGGCGATTATGTAACCTTGTAGCATTTGGAGTGACTATGATGGCACTTGCTGATTTCTACTTGTGTTTAGAGTGGGCGGCATGTGATGTATAGCTAATGTTTCTTCAATATGCCTGTTTAAAATTCTAAAGAAATATTTAAAGATATATTTTTTCGGTTTTCTTTACAGGGCAGACTCCAATTAGCAATGAATCCTGAAGCTGTGATTATTGCACATTTTTAAAATTTATATAAAATAAAATTGGGTTTTGAAATAATTCTTAGTGTATCTGTTATTTTACAGTTTTCTCAAATAGAGGTAGTTACAAAACAATGCATCATTATTTGATTTTGCAGTATTTCGGTGGAAGTCGAGGTCAACGTTTGTAGATTGAAGGATTTCAGATATACATAATGCACGGGCTAAATTATGCTGGCGCTAGTCGTTAAATTCAATAACACACTGTTCTGTACCGACTACAGTTGCTATATTTCAAAGACACAGTAATAGATATGTTAAACTGTAAGACGTCATTGGTCGAGTAATGTGGTGGTTGTTTCTATTATAATTCGTTGACAGCAGGGCAGTGTTTGCTGTACAACTATTACTAACTTTTGAAGTGCTTATTGAAAAACTGCATGTTTTAACACAGTAGGGGTATGTTTAATGAGAATACTAAATATTTTTGTATGGAAAAAATATTCTCGCTTTTTAGGAATATATTCCGATTGTTAAATTGATACATGTTTATTAAAACGAGACATTTGTAATACATAGAAATATATCATTGCTAAACTTTATCAAACGCTTTCATATCAGCTGACGACCTGATTAATTACAACTCTATATTCTAGATCCTAATGTCACTAAACACTGAAACGTCCAAAGCAAAAGGACTGTACTCCATAGCATTTGCATTTGATGATTTAGGGTTTAGTGACCACAAGATGTAGAGTATCGTATTATTGTCACATAGTGGGTTGCCAGTAGATCCGAAAGTCTTTGATAAAATACCAATATAATATGTTTGTAGATATTGCATGTCCACACACATACATACATGCATGCATGCATGCATACATACATACATACATACATACATACATACATACATACATACATACATACATACATATATATGTGCATATGTTCTAAATTGTGTTATGGGAAACATTTTGGATATGCAAATGAAGCTCCTATTTCATTATGCCGGCAAAGGGTATACTGATGCTGACTAGTGATCCAGTTTTTAGGGTTGCATCAAGTCGTACCAATATAAAGTAGGATAAATGTAATAATAATGATAACAATAATCCTTGAATGGAATTTACAAAAACTTAATTCATTGCTACGCGCATTTCGTCAAATCACAACTCTTAAGATATATGCGAGCATACGCACACACACACACACACCACACACACACACACACACACACACACACACATATATATATATATATATATATATATATATATATATATATGTAAATAATAATGATGGTATTTTTATATAAGCTGAAAGCTTATGGCCATCACCGTGTAATGAATATGAAAAATAGTTAATAAAGGGGCATATAAGCGATTGACAGAAAAAGAAGGCATTCCTATCCACGTAGGAGGAAAGTCTTCCTATCCCACGCGGACAGGAAAGCCTTCTTTTTTCTGCCGGTGGTTTATATGCCCCTTTATTGGACTGTTTTCCTTAGTGATTGCACGGTGATCACCTGAGCTTTAGGGTTACATAAAAATATCATTATACATACATACATATATATATATGTGCATATGTTCTAAATTGTGTTATGGGAAACATTTTGGATATGCAAATGAAGCTCCTATTTCATTATGCCGGCAAAGGGTATACTGATGCTGACTAGTGATCCAGTTTTTAGGGTTGCATCAAGTCGTACCAATATAAAGTAGGATAAATGTAATAATAATGATAACAATAATCCTTGAATGGAATTTACAAAAACTTAATTCATTGCTACGCGCATTTCGTCAAATCACAACTCTTAAGATATATGCGAGCATACGCACACACACACACACACACACACACACACACACACGCACACACACACACACACACACACATATATATATATATATATATATATATATATATATATATATATATGTAAATAATAATGATGGTATTTTTATATAAGCTGAAAGCTTATGGCCATCACCGTGTAATGAATATGAAAAATAGTTTAATAAAGGGGCATATAAGCGATTGACAGAAAAAGAAGGCATTCCTATCCACGTAGGAGGAAAGTCTTCCTATCCCACGCGGACAGGAAAGCCTTCTTTTTTCTGCCGGTGGTTTATATGCCCCTTTATTGGACTGTTTTCCTTAGTGATTGCACGGTGATCACCATGAGCTTTAGGGTTACATAAAAATATCATTATACATACATACATATATACATATATATATATATATATATATATATATATATATATGTGTGTGTGTGTGTGTGTGTGTCTCTGTGTGTGTGAACAGAGGATCACAATTAAAACTAGTTTCACTTGTGCCTCTGAGAACCTAATTTATGTAATAACCTGCATTGGGTTGCGGACACAACTATATTGGACAAACGAGTATGACCCTGAGAAAGAGAACCACTCTACCTAAAGAGCAAATCCGTTTCCCGCAATACAGGCAAATTCCTGTCAATGAATATATAGAAAAATGTGCACATAACATCAAACCGAATTTCACAATCCTCCTCTTCTAATAGTGAAAGACACACTATCTCCACAAGAACGTTTATATAAAGAAACTTTTTTCATTGACAAATACAGAAAACGTCTTCATATGCACGCATAACCAACTTCTATCTTTTTACATATTTCAATTCACGATTACATCACTGTATATAAATCCCCTCACTAAACAAGGTTTTCGAAACTTGTTTTTGTCTGTACATATATATATATATATATATTCCCCTCCCTTTAACGAAAACTGAGCATTTATCTCCCTTAGCCACAGCAATAACAAAAATAACGATAACCAATTACCTCCCCTTATTTATCTACTTGTGAAGCCATTCACACACAACATGGATAAAATTTCTTCTTAAGAAAAAATACATATTCAAATATGTAAAACATAATATCATGAATAGCGATTGCGAAACCGGTCGATATATTAAGAATTATATTAAAGTATGTAAGTGTGCGTTATATATATATATATATATAGGTGAGAAAGTTGGTGTGTGAAAGCACGTGGTTGAATATATAGAAAATAGTAAAAAGTGAAAAAACTACAGAAGGCTTGTTTTAAAAGGTTAAAAAATATATTTAAGTCATTATGTCAGAAGAATGTTATAAATTCTGCAGAAAATTAAGACTAGCAGAAGCATCAACCAGTTTCAATACTGAAGATAAATCACTAGTCAAGAACAAAAGTGAACACATCCCCCACAGAGGAAGAAATAAAGATCTTGACGAGTTCTGCAGCCACATTGAGAACTTTCCCTACCATACTATACATAAACAGACAGTTAACTCAAATTTTACACTACACAATGGAAGGAACTGATAGAACTTGAAAATGATGAAGATATAACCATTAAGGAAGCAGACAAAGGAAGTGAAGTTGTAATAATGAATACATCATACTATAGAAATCTTGTAATTTCCTTGCTTGATGGGAATTGCTATAGGTACAAGGGCAGCACCAGTCATTGCGAACCTAACAATGGGCTACCTGGAAATAATTGTTTACCAGGAATCTTTATCAACCTTTGGAAATCCCATCTCTCAATACATAAAAGAGAATTGGAAACGATTCCTGGACGATTGTTTTATACTCTGGAATGAAAACACAGATAAACTCCTAAAATTCAAAAACCTATTGAACAGTATCAACCCAAATATACAGTTCACAATGGAATACAACCAAAAGGAGCTTCCATTCTTAGATATACTAATTAAAAAAATTAACCTTAAAATAGAAACAGACATTTTTTACAAAGCCACAGACGCCAAACAATACCTACTTTTTGATTCATGCCACCCAAGACACACTAAAACAAACATCCCTTTCAACCTTGCAAGAAGGATATGCACAATAGTGTCAGAACAAAATACCAGGAACTTTAGACTACAAGAACTCAAAAACACCCTAATTGTCAGACACTACCCAACTCAACTCATAGAAGATGGGATCAGACGTGCAACAGAAATCGACATAGAAACTTTGAGAAAAGTTCAACACAACAACACACCTTCCCCGAAAATACTGCCTTACATATCCACATACAACCCCAGAAACAAAGAAGCCTTCACGATCATCACCCAGAATTTACCAATACTTCATAAGGACCCCAAATTAAAGGAAATTCTAAACATACATAAAATCATTAAAAGCTACAAACAACCTAAATCACTTAAAAAGTTTCTCACAAAGGCAAAATTGCTTTCTGAAATTACGGATGCAAAAGTTAAAAAATGTGGTAGAACAAACTGCGCAACATGCCCAAATCTTCTAGAAGGATCAGAATTCTTCTTCAAAGAGGGACAAAAATTCAAGATCAAATCTAATTTTACTTGTGCTTCTGAAAACATAATTTATGTCATAAGATGCTCGTGCTGCCACCAAAACTACGTGGGGTCCACGGGACTATCACTCAGACGTAGATGCACACTGCATCGACAACAGATTGCATTCTCAGAATACAGAATGATACCCTTTAGTGAGCATATTGAGAAATGCGCAAAGCAACTACTACCACAATTTTTAATCTTTCCATTTTATCAATGTGCTATTGGAACACCAACACAAATTAGACTAAACAAGGAAACATTCTTCATTGAAAAATATAAGCCCAAACTTAACCACTCTAACATCCTTATACAGAGAAACTCACCCCAAAGAAGGCAAGAAATATAAAGCGATTATCTCCCTTATACCGGAAGAAATCACTTATTACCTCCCCTTACCTGGAACTCTTCTTGACACTTCATAACGAAGTCATAACACGATGTTTTGAGAAATTTGAAAAGTTAACACGAAACCGGTAATTTCTTCAAAAACTATGTCACTGTATGAAAAAATTTTATAACATTCTTCTGACATAATGACTTAAATATATTTTTTAACCTGTATAACATCTTATTATTTTAAGATATAAATTATATTAATATATAAAGATACCAGTAATTATTACAATATAACATACATGAATATAAATTGGGAAAATAACTTACAGCTGTTTCAGCCAAGAGGCAAAAATACCTCATTCTGCCTTTATTACTCGAGTAGACTGAAGTAATAATTAGATTAAATTGAGGTAATTGACTGTTTCTATAGGCTTCGTCAGTGATTATAAAGTACATAATGTTAACTTATAAATAAATATAAATATAAAATGAATAAAAATACACACACATTTAAATACTTATATAGATATACATACAGCAAAACTTGGAATATTTTGGAAGCTTTATTTTTCATATATTCCTGAGCGTAAATACTAAAATGTTATTTTCTATTTAGGGTGGAGGTATATAGAGTTAATTTAAGCAGAAGTTCCCATTAATACGATCTAGCATGTCCATTCAAGAATTCAAGCGACAACGCACTGCAGATTTGCTTCGTGTCGGGGTTGCAATTAGACTTATTGCTGAGACTGTCGGGGCTGCTATGAGCAGTGTCTCCAGCGTTAAGAACCGAATGCAGGATATAGGAAGCATCAAGAGAAAATGAGGAAGTGGAGGCATAAATAAAAAGCGGGATAATGCATTTCTTAAATCTCTCGAAGCCGAAAGTTCAAAAGATCCAGCAACATCCACGAGAAAACTGTCCATGGACATCAAAGTTGATCCAAAGACCATCAGAACCGCTGCGCACATTAATTTACAGTTGGAGTCATATGTAAGGACCCCGATACACCTATTGATCCATGCAATGAAAGCCAGAAGGCATGAAAGTGCCAAAAAAGTGTTGCGATATCTGAAGCACAATGGACACACCGTCAAAATTTATCCACATCTAACAATCTTTACTGTTGATGCTGTTTTAAACCGTAGCAATAATCGATACATTGCAAAGTCACCTTCTGAAGTAAAGGGCGTCTTTAGGATCAAGCACCCAGCTCAAGTCATGTTATTCGGAGTCGTGGCGTCTGACGGAAAAAAGATGCCTCTCTATTTTTTCAAGTCTGGGGAAAAGTTGAGGGCTGAATTTTATTAAAGGTCCTGCGGTACAAGGTTTTACTTTGGCTGACGTCTCATTACCCCAACGATAATTATGTGTAGATCCAAGGTGGTGCTCCTGCTGATACGGCGAAGAAAGTGCAGACATTCTGCGAAGACAACTTCACCAACGTTTGGCCTGCTAACTTCTGGCCTTCTTCCAGGCCAGATTTGAGCTCCTTGGACTATGCCATATGGGGCAAATCGGAGCATTCTACCAACAGAACTTTACATCCAAGTGTTGATCATCTTAAACAAGTCCTGAGGGAAGAGAAGGACAAGAGAAGGACAAGTACTTCATCATTAAGAGTTGTGACGCCTTCAGGTGGAATGCGAAGGCTGTGGTAGACAATGAAGGCAGACAACTTGAATAAATTGTTTTTTATACTCCTGTAAATTTGTGTTAAAAATATATTTATATTAGGTTGCTGGTTGTCGTAAAATAAACAATTTGGTAAATTATCTATTATTTTCCAAGTTTTGCTTCCTTACCCTGTATACACACATATATAAATATACATAAATACTTTTATATATATATATATATATATATATATATATATATATATATATATATATATATACTTAATATATACTTAAATGTACATACATATTTACATTTATAAGCATACACAATAATCAATTATTACTAATATTATTAATATTAGATTCATTCTATTATTCATATTAGATATAATATTGGTCTATAAATAAATGGTAAGATATCTCTTTACCTTCATCCATTTAGTACACTAGGCAATGTAATTAAAATGCAAAAATGCACTTGTGTATAAATAATTGGGTATTCTACCAGCAGTATATTAGATATATATTATCCCTTAGTTGGTTGGATTCACAACCTCTAACTTTCTATATTTTCAGCTCAGTGCTGCGGCCATGCTAATGCACCGCCGTTTTGCTACACTGTTATTACTGAGAGCTTCCTCCAATATGTGGGTGAAGAATGGAATTTGATGTGCTACCCTCATTTACACATCTGCCGTGAAGTAGGTTCATCTGGGACTCTCGACAGGAAGAGGTCCAGCTTTGATTTAAAAACACCTACATATACTTTGCGCAGATTCCTCAGGCTCTTTAGAAGAATATTAAAAAGCTGTGGGCCCCTGAAACCCAGGCTGTTGCAGTAACCTGTCCTGTAGCGCGATGGGGTTGCTGGGATCTATGGCGCTATGCTGTGTCGTCTAGTTCTGGCATTGGTGTAGCTTCCAATCCCAAAATTTGGCACAATTCCTACCAGGATCTTCCAGATGTGTATTACTGCATACCTCTCCCGCCTTATCTCCAAGGAGTAGTCTTAGCTGTTCAGCCTTACCCAGTAGCTGAGCAATTGCAACGGGACGATATTCTTTGTGCATCTTCTCTGGATTGCTTTAAGGCCAGCTGTTAATTTCACACTGGTGGGTGACAATAGCTGTGAGCAGTAATCCAGGTGGCCGAGGACGAATGTACGCCAGAAGACCATCATGGTTTCCTTATCTCTGGATTTGAATGATCTCAGGATCGAGCCAGCCAGTCGTCTGCACTTTGCTGTCAACCTGGTAATGTGCACTTGGAAAGAGGTATCATCACTCATGTCGAAAACCAGGTCCCTCACTGATTTCGGCCCTGGGATTGAAATTTCCTGTGGATCAGTGAACCCTGTAAGTTTCATATTCAGTTTGAATGCTGATAGCGCAGGACTTGGAATTGTTGCCCCTTGTAAACATAAGGACATAGGAAATGTGTCAAGGCCGACAGGAAGCGTTGCTGCTTCCTTGGGCTAAATAGCAGTAGTATGATTCCCTTCATGGGACTGTCATATTAAGTCGACAGTATACAACTAATTTATCGTACCACTACTGCATAAATTTCTCAGAGATATTTAGAAATGTATTATTTGTATTTTTATAATTTATTTCACTAGAATTCTTATATGTTTACAAGAGCTAGATAGGCAGCTCCAACTAGCAGGCCATGCTACTCCAGACTGATAACGAGCAAAGACTCAGAAACTTGTCTCTGATTGCAGGCTTAGCTGGATGGAGGTGCTTATCTCCCCCTTGTAAACATAATATCACAGGAAATGTGTAAAGGCCAGCAGGAAGCGTTGCTGCTTCCTAGGGCTAAATAGCAGTAGTATGATTACCGTCATGGGACTGTCACATTAAGTTGACAGTATACAACTACTTTAAACTGCATATTATTATGAATATATATAAATATAAATATATATATACATACATATATATATATATATATATATAATATATATATATATAAGAATAATATATATAAATATATATATGGATATATAAATATATATATGAATATATAAATATATATATGAATATATATAAATATATACATATATAAATATATATATATGACTATATATATAAATATATATAAATAAATACATATACATATAAATATATATATATAATATATACATATATAAATATATATATATATATACACATATATATATAAATATATATATAAATATATATACATATAAATATATATATATATAAATATAGTTATCCGTAATAATGAAGGGTGAAATTAATTAATTTGGAATAATTATCAATTACACCAAGTAGTCATCGGCATGTAAAAGCCTCATTCGAGGAAAATTTAAGTAATACTAAGCAATAAAGGGTTTAGCAACGAATTGCCTTACCACATACCGAATTTAGAAATAGCAGTCAAAGAGTATAGCTATTTCTTCTACTAAAAAGGGAGATCTCAGTAAAAACAGCAATTGGAAGGCAGACACAAACAGGTAAGAGAGAATGAATTGACGGCAATCTATCATACAATTTTAAGTTATCTACGGACGTACGTTTCGAAATCAAGTCTTTAGGAAAGCATAAGAATTAAATATTAATTATTTAATATTTAATTCTTATGCTTTCCTAAAGACTTGATTTCGAAATGTACGTCCGTAGATAACTTAAAATTGTATGATAGATTGCCGTCAATTCATTCTCTCTTACCTGTTTGTGTCTGCCTTCCAATTGCTGTTTTTACTGAGATCTCCCTTTTTAGTAGAAGAAATAGCTATAACTCTTTGACTGCTATTTCTAAATTCGGTATGTGTAAGGCAATTCGTTGCTAAACCCTTTATTGCTTAGTATTACTTAAATGTTCCTCGAATGAGGCTTTTACATGCCGATGACTACTTGGTGTAATGATAATTATTCCAAATTAATTAATTTCACCCTTCATTATTACGGATAACCATATTTTATCTCAGTAGATGACCACAGCATCTTGTTTTGGCTACACGCGGGTGGGAAGGGGCTGGTGACACAATCTTTTCATTCACGCATTGAATTTGGTGATACTAGTTGCGGATTCTAGCTCGCTCTGATACTGAGTTGAGTTGGTGCCTTCTAGTATCTCAAAATTCAATATATAACATTTATGATTATAGTATTCTACGCTGAAGAGAAAAGAAGTTTTTGGTAAGATAGAATTATTTAATATTTAATTCTTATGCTTTCCTAAAGACTTGATTTCGAAACGTACGTCCGTAGATAACTTAAAATTGTATGATAGATTGCCGTCAATTCATTCTCTCTTACCTGTTTGTGTCTGCCTTCCAATTGCTGTTTTTACTGAGATCTCCCTTTTTAGTAGAAGAAATAGCTATAACTCTTTGACTGCTATTTCTAAATTCGGTATGTGGTAAGGCAATTCGTTGCTAAACCCTTTATTGCTTAGTATTACTTAAATGTTCCTCGAATGAGGTTTTTACAAGCCGATGACTACTTGGTGTAATTGATAATTATTCCAAATTAATTAATTTCACCCTTCATTATTACGGATAACCATATTTTATCTCAGTAGATGACCACAGCATCTTGTTTTGGCTACACGCGGGTGGGAAGGGGCTGGTGACACAATCTTTTCATTCAAATATATTATAACAAATATATTATACATTCTCAAGATAATTTCCAGAAGAAATTATTTAAAAAGTTCAGTATACACGTACAGAATATTATGAGTTCAAAAAGGTTTACATTATAATAGTAGTGAAGCTAAAACTGACCTGTCCGCTATGGTAGCGTAAAAGGAGGAGTAATGTGGAACTGAAGAGAATTTAACCATTTATTTTGTCTCTCCTTCAAGCATCAATGATTTAGGGGTCAGGATGGGGTGAGTGTGTGTGTCTTTGTGTGTGTGTGTGTGTGTATACTTACATATGTGGTGTGAATAGAGGTGTTTGTGTGTCTGTAAGATTTGGTAGGATGGTGTGTCCGTTTGTCAACCGCGTGTGTGGTTGTCTTGGTGTTGTGTGTGTATGTATGTATGTGGATGGCATTTGGCATGGTGCTGCGTGTGTATATGTGGTTCTGTATGGAGGTGAGATTGATGTGAGTGTGTGTCCTTGTGTGTGTGCATATACATGTATACATGTGTTTGTGTGTGTGTGTGGGGGCTGTTTTTGATTTGTTTCAGGGTGGTGTAAATAGATGTGGTGTGAATAGATGTGTGTTATTTAAAGAATTTTGGGGAGTAGGATGGTGTGTGTATATGTGTGCCCGTTTGTGTGTGGTTAATGTTTATTAGTGTGTTGCGTGTGCCTTAGTGTGTATGTGTTTGTTCGTATGTGTGTCCATGTCTGTTGGGTGTATATGTGTGGCATGTGTGTATATGCGTTTTGCGTGTGTTGGTATTGAGTATGTGTTTGTGTGTGTGCGTGGCTTAGTGGTTAGGGCATTCGGCTCATGATCGTAAGGTTGTGAGTTCGATTCCCGGCGACGCGTTGTGTCCTTGAGCAAGACACTTTATTTCACGTTGCTCCAGTCCACTCAGCTGGCAAAAATGAGTTGTACTTGTATTTCAAAGGGTCAGCCTTGTCACTCTCTGTGTCACGCTGATTATCCCCGAGAACTACGTTAAGGGTACACGTGTCTGTGGAATGCTCAGCCATTTGCACGTTAATTTCACGAGCAAGCTGTTCCGTTGATCGTATCAGCTGGGACCCTCGTCGTCGTAACCGGCGGAGTCTTTAAATATACATATATATATATCCATACATATATATATACACACATAAATACATATATGTATGGAACAATACAAACATATAATTATATAAATACATTCATAAAACACACACACACACACACACACACACACACACATATATATATATATATATATATATATATATATATATATATATATATATATATATATATATATATACATATACATACATGCATACATATACATATATGTGTGTGTGTATGAATAAAGTAATAAAAAAAAACATTTTGTACGAAAGAAAAGTATTGTTGCTGTCAATATTTCATTGTTATGGATAATAAAGGGGAGAAATGAATATTTAAAGTGGCTTCACTTAGCTGCTTGGTTCACTGTTATTTCTTTCATTTATTTTTGTCTTAATTCATGTACAGGATGAAAAATAGGATGTTTTGCAATGGGAAGCTGATTCAACGGAAAGCGGAAATATGTGTCAAAATTAAGAGTCACTAAAATGATACGAAATATATTTTGTCGAATTTAAGAGGATGCTAAGATAAAATAATATAAAGTTTAAATATATATGTATACATAAGAAAGAAAGAAAATTTTTTAATGAAATTAAAGAAATGAAATGGAAAAAAGGATGAGTAAATAATATTACTTTTGATACATCAATTCTCGGGTGAGGGATAGGTCGATCAGATTGCCCCTTGTTCTCAATTGGTATTTACTTTATCGAACCGGAAAGGGTGGAAGGCAAAGTTGAACTCAGCAGAATTTGACCTCAGAAGTAAAATCAGATAAAATTTTTTAATGAAATTAAAGAAATGAAATGGAAAAAAGGATGAGTAAATAATATTACTTTTGATACATCAATTCTCGGGTGAGGGATAGGTCGATCAGATTGCCCCTTGTTCTCAATTGGTATTTACTTTATCGAACCGGAAAGGGTGGAAGGCAAAGTTGAACTCAGCAGAATTTGACCTCAGAAGTAAAATCAGATAAAATAATATTAATAAAAAAAATATTAATAAGTGTGTGAAATAGTACCAATAAGGATAAAATAATATTGGTTTAAAATTTTGGCACAAGACCAGAAGTTCCGGAGGAGAGGGTAATCGATTATATCGATCCCAGTGTTCAAGTGGTACTTATTTTATCGACCCCCAAAGGATGAAAGGCATAGTCGACCTCAGCGGAATTTGAACTCATAACGTAAAGATGGACGAAACACCGCTAAGCATTTTGCACGGCGTGCTAACCATTCTGCTAACTCACTGACTTATGCTGATTAAATAATCCTTTCTACACTAGGCACAAGGACTGAAATTTTTGGGGAGGGGGCCAGTCGATTAGATCGACCTCAGTTCGGAACGGGTACTTAATTTCTCGACCCGAAAGGATGAAAGGCAATGTCGACCTCGGCGAAATTTGAACTCAGAACGTAAACTCTTTTCTACTCTAGGCACAAGGCCCGAAAATTTTGGGGGAGGGGGCCAGTCGATTAGATCGACCTCGGCGAAATTTGAACTCAGAACGTAAAGACAGACGAAATACCTATTTCTTTACTACCCACAAGGGGCTAAACACAGAGATTACAAACAAGGA
>NC_043002.1:28604662-28609662 GCF_006345805.1 Octopus sinensis | reverse complement strand
TTTTCACTGCTATTCGTATACATACGGTTAGTACCACTCACTCTGTAAGGATCATAGGGCCGCGCGCGCACACAGAAATATGCCTATGGATACATGCACGGTTTCTGCTTACAGATTACAAAATAGTAACCATGCCATATATGCACACACACATTCTTCTTCATCTCTTCTCCACCTTCCCTCCCTCTCCCCTCTTCTTTTTCTTCCTCCTCCTTGTCCTCTGCCTCTTTCATTCATTCATTCATTCAGTCATTCTTTCTTTCTTTTTCTGGTCCTCTTCTTCTTCTTCTTCTTCTCCTTCTTCTTCTTCTTCTTCTTCTTCTTCTTGTCTTCTTTTTCTTCTTGTCTTCTGCTTCATTCCTTCATTCATTCATTCATTCAGTCTTTCTTTCTTTCTTTTTCTCGTCGTCGTCGTCCTCTTTCTCCTCCCCCTCATCCTCCTCCTCCTTCTTCTTATGATTATGACGACGGCGGCGGTGATGACGACGACGGCGGCGGTGATAACGACGACGACGACGACGATGCTGATGATGATGGTGTTGATGGTGCCCATGACAATGTTGATGGTGGTGGTGGTGGTGGCTGCGATGATGATGATGATGATGATGATGATGATGGTAGTGATAATAGAAATGGCAATGTAGTGATGACGACGACGATAATTGTGATCATAACTTATGATCCTGTTGATGATACTGATGATGGTGGGGTTGATGTTGATGTTTAACTGCAGACCAGACCTATTCAAGTAAGCCTATGGCGAAAGACATTCCAGCCGTAACCATCCCATCTTGTAACACATAGTTTCTGACTACATAATCCAATATGGACTCCATTTTCTTACCGACGGCAGAATGTAATTTCAGAGAGATTAATTACTATTTCTAGCTAATGAAGCGACCACATTGAAACTCTCCCCGCTGGCGCTTGTTAGAAGTCAACTTGTTGGTAATGATGATTATGATGATGATGACGACGACGACGACGATGATGACGACAATGGTGATGACGATGATGCTGATGGTGGTGATAATGGTGTTGAATGATGTTGGTGGCGATGTTGACGATGGTGTTGTTCATGATGATGATGATAATGATAAGGATGTCGCCGCCGCCGATACGACGATCCTGCTGCTGCTGCTACTACCACTACTACTAACTACTACTGTTGCTACTACTACTACTACTACTACTACTACTACTACTACTACTACTACTACTAATACTACTGCTACTGTTGCTGTTGCTGCTGTTGCTACTACTACTACTACTACTACTACTACTACTACTACTACTACTAATACTACTGCTACTGTTGCTGTTGCTGCTGTTGCTACTACTACTACTACTACTACTACTACTACTGTTGCCACTACTACTACTACTACTACTACTACTACTGTTGCTACTACTACTACTACTACTACTACTACTACTACTACCACTACTACTACTACTACTACTACTGTTGCTGTTGCTGCTACTGATGATGATATATCCATTGAAACGAGCTGATCGAAATACAGTTTCTGTCAACTCAGATTGACCAAAGATCCAAAGACGATGATGGCAGTGGCGGTGGCATAGGCGGAGGTGGTGGTGGTGGTGGTGTTATTGGTTGTGATGTTAGCGGATAGTGTGGTGATGGTAGTGGTAGTGGTGGCGTCGGTGGACAAGAATTAACTTGGTGGTGGTAGAACTAATGGTGGTTGGTAGGAACAAAGATGGTGGCGTCTTTGGGTTTGGCGGTAAAGACGATGGGGTCGGTGGTAAATACTGGTGGATGCTGGTGGTGATGCTGGTGGTGGTGTGGGTGATGGCAGTGGTGGTTGTAGTGGTGATGGTGATCATAGTGGTAGTGGTGGTGGTGGTGGTATTGGTGATAGTGAGGGTAGTATTGTTGTTTGCTGGTGTGGTATTGGTGGTGGCGGTGATATTGGTAGTAGTGGCATTGCAGTTGTTGGTATTGATAGTGGTAGTTGTGGTATGGGTGATGGTGGTATGAGTGATGGTGGTATGGTTGCTGGTGGCATGGGTGATGGTAGTATTGGTGATGGTGGTATGGGTGCTGGTGGCATGGGTGATGGTAGTATTAGTGATGGTGGTATGGGTGATGGTGGTACATGGTGGTGGTACAGTGACTCAGTAGCTGTATCAGTGTTTGAACTCTTGGTCCTGCGAGGAGGAAGGTAAAATGAAAGAAGTTGACGGTCTTGAACTTTAAATCCATTCCACCGTAATGGCTCATGCGTTGCTAATTATCCCTGAAATTGTCTACTCACTTCCATGACACCGTTTAGCTTTAAAATAGGTGGTAGTAGTTGGGTGGTGGCGGTTAAAACAGTGGTAGTGATGGTAATAGTGAGAGTAGTGGTAGAAGTAAGAGTAGCAATAGTGGTGATCAAGGCGGTGGTAGTGAAAGTAGTGGTGGTGGTAGCGGTAATGGTAGTTTGGTGGTGATTGAAGTGGTATAGGTAGAAGTCAAGTGGTCATGATGGTGATTGTCGCAGAAGTAGTAGTGGAGGAAGTAGTTGCAGTGGTGGTGATGTTGACGATGTTGGTGGTGATAGTGGTGGTGATGGTGATGGTGGTGCTGATGGTGGTGGTGGTGGTGGTGTTGGAGGTTATGGCGGTGATGATAGTGGTGGTGGTGGTGATAGTGGTGGTTGTGTCAGTGGATTTATTGGTGGTGGTGGTGATGACGGAGGTGGTGGTGGTGGTGGTGGTAGTGGCAGTATATTTGGTAGTGATGGTGGTGGAGGTAGTAGTACTGGGGCTGAGAAGCTGATGATTGTGGAGGGAACGATGTTGACAATAGTGAGCGTGATGATGGTGATGATGGTGGTGGTAGTTATTAATTATTATGTAGTGGTAGTGGTGATGACAGCGGCTGTTATTGGCGGCGGGGGGTGAAGGTGGCGGAACTGATGACGGTGATGATGGCAGCCTTTTCAGAAATTGCTGTTTCACGTTATATTGCACACGAGAAATCTGTGTGCAATTGTGTGCTGCCCATTTCATGTGCAATGTTGTCAGTTATGGCTGCCTAATGTACAATTGCAGATGAAATAAAGAGGAAATATTTGTTAAGGCAAGCTGCTATGAATATATCTCATCATCGCCTCGTCAATTTATTTTCACCTTAGTCCTGTCTAAATAACCTCATCATAATCATTCTATATACATCATTCCATCGTCGTCTGATACACCATCCTCACTCGTTCCCCTCTCCTGTTCCTCCGATCCTCTCCTTCCTTCTCTTCTTTTCTCAACCTCTCTCTCTTCCTGTCCATCTGTCTGTCTGTGTGTGTGCGTGTCTGTGTATCTGCCTGCCTGCCTATCTATCTATCTATCTATCTATCTATCTATCTATCTATCTATCTATCTATCGCAGTTCTCTCTTCATTTTCCTCTTTCGAATACTTCCCCCCCTCTTCTCGCTTCCTCTCTCTTCATCTTCACTCTTTTTCTATTTCCATTCGTCGCCGTCTCTCTTTCACGATCTCCTTTTCTTTCTATGTGATACTCAACTGCATTTCTCTCTCTCTGTATCTCTTACTATTTCCCTTCCTTTCTTTCCTTTATCTCTACATCTCTACCTTTCTCTTTAAGATAACCTTGGTCTCTCCTCATCGCTCTCTGTATTTCACGTCACATCTCTTAGTCTGTCTGTCTGTCTGGCTATCTGTCTCTGAGATAATCCCCATTGCACTATCTCCTTCTCTCTAATTCACTTAATCTCTCTCATCTCTTTTTCGCTCTCTTTCTCTATTTATCTCCATCTCTTGCGGTCTCTCCCTACCTTCCTATCTGAAATCTTACTCTTCCCCTTTCTTTCTTTCGATTCCACTTCACGTTTCTTGGACGCAGTCTTTCTTGCGCCCCCCCCCCGCTTTCACTCTCTCTCTCTCTCTCTCTCTGATTCACTTAAGCTCTCTCTCGAATGTCTCTCTTTCATTATTTATCCTTACTCTGTTACTTCCTCTTCTTTAACTCATTCTTCTTAAGCTTTCTCCATCTCTCACAATTTCTCTTTCATTTCATATCCAAGTCTCTCTTGCTCCTTCAGATAATGTCTTTCACTTCGAGCTCTCATGTCTCACTCCCCCTTTTCTCTTTCTTTTACTCGCTTTCACTCTCTTTGGTTCTCTCTCTCACTTCTTCACTTCATGTCACTTTCTCTCCTACCTCGTATCTCGCTTTCTCGTTCTCCCTCTTACTCTCTCCGTCGCTTTCTCTTATCTCCACACTAGATATCTCTGTCTCACATACTCCTCCTTTCTCTAATACTCCCTTTGGTTGTCTCTCTCACTCTCTCTCCCCATTGCATGTTTTACTGTCTCTCTCTTACCGTCCCTCTTTCTCTTCTTTTCTCTATCTTTACATTTCATGTCTGTCTTATTTTTCCATATTTTTATGTTTACCCCACTTCATCCCTCTCTTTCTCCCTCTCTCTCTCTCTGTATGCTTCTATATATGCCTCAGTTTTCCTATCCTTACATGCCATTGCCTCTCTCTCTCTCTCTCTCTCTCTCTCGCTTGTCTGCCGTCACTTTGTCTTTGTATGACGATGTGTTTCTATCTATCTATCTATCTATCTATCTATCTATCTATTTGTGGGTCTTTCTCTTTCTCTTCTGTCTGTCTCTCTAACTGATATTTTGTCTCTGTCCATCTGTTTCTCTCTCTGTTTCTCCCTCTTTCTCTTTCTCTCTTTCTAACTATTTTTCTTCTTTCTTCAGTTTTCCTGCCTTTTCTTCCTCCCTTTCCCCTCCCAGTCTCTCAAAATATTCTTCAATTTCCTATCCCCCACCACCTAGATATTTCCTTCACTTGCTCTCTTCTCTTCTTTTCCCTCTCTTCTCTTACACTCTTTCTTTTTGTCTGACTTACCATTCTCACTGGAAGGCCTCCGCTTCTCCCTTTCTTTCTCTAACTCCGTCTCTCCCTCTCCCTCTATCTCTCATCCCATTTTCCTGCCTTTGCTTCTATCTCTATTT
>NC_043002.1:28586518-28604562 GCF_006345805.1 Octopus sinensis | reverse complement strand
TAAAAGCCCTTATAGCCCTTATGCATTGACAGGGAGAGTTTTCACGTAAGTAAATTTATATTAAAAGCAAATGGAAGAATTTTATCAGGAATAAAGAGAGAAAATATCTACATTTTCATTTAAATAGGCTACCGGTTTCAATTGTATTTAAGTCAATTTAGTCATGCTGCAAGAGAAGGAACAACAAAGTAAAATAAATTAATCATTTATTTTTGGAAGTGTTGGAAGTTTTCGTACAAAATTCACTGGTACTGTTTGTTGATATTCTGATGGCTAAACGGATTTAAACGGACTTCAGCTGTGATCAATCTATCGTATTGTTTATCTAGAAATCCACTGGATAATGTATCATGTCCACTTTTGTTTGTGAAAGAGGTTAGGTGGGAGATTTTTAAGAGATTTGTCTGTTATTATAAGCAGATCGAGCAAGCAAGAAGAGATGTCATCGTTACCATGGCAAAACGATATTTTGGTCGGTAATGATGTTTTTAGAGCTATATTTCGACAAGAAAACACACATATAAATATGTATGTATATATATGTTTCTGCATGTATATATATATATATATATATATATATATAAGCACACCTCCATATTCATACGTATATACACATTCACATGCACACAAACGTCTATATATCTCTCACTATCTATCGATCTATACATACATACATACATACATACATACATACATACATACATACATACATACATACATACATACGTACACACATAAATACATACAAACATACACGCACAAACCAATGAAGTGATTAAGTCGGAAAATGGATTAAAACTTGGAAATTCTGTTGTTAAAATGACACCAGCAACAAAGATTTAACGGTAATTACTAAAACTGGTTGTAGGGGTTAAGTCAAACTAGTTTCTGTTTGGAAAATTTTGAGATGACAGCTGGACTAAGATAAATCGAACACCGCTATCAACAGTAACAGTAGCAGGACTACCGCCAACACTGCCAAAAATATCAGTAGTGCGTTCATCATCGCCACCACCACCACCACCACCACCACCATTACTAGCAAAAGCTCCATCACCACCACCACACTACAACCACCGATACCGCCACCATCATTATCATCACCACCACAACCGTCGTCGCCTCCACCACCATCACTGCCACCAATAACAATCATCACACTCACCATCACCACCACCACCATCACCGCTACCACCACGACCACCGATACTACGACGACGACGACGACTACAACCACCACCACCACCACCGTGACAAGGTTTCTCCTCCCCAAGAGTCATTGCCACCACCACCACCACCACCATTACTAGCAATAGCTCCATCACCACCACCGATACCGCCACCATCACTATCACCACCACCACAACCGTCGTCGCCTCCACCACCATCACTGCCACCAATAACAATCATCACACTCACCATCACCACCACCACCACCACCACCGATACGACGACGACGACGCCGACTACAACCACCACCACCACCACCGTGACAACGTTTCTCCTCCCCCAAGAGTCATTGCCACCACCACCGTCTCCACCGCCACCGCTACCACCAAGCTGCAAGCGAACTGAATCTGCAATGATCCGGTTTCATACTGAAGTTGAAGCTACTTTACTCCAATATTCCTTTATGTATTTCACTCCATATACTTCGCTATACCTCCCTCATTTCACATCATCCGCTTACACTACTAACATACTCTCCTACACTCCACTCAATAGACCACTTTAGTCTCCACTCCACATACATCACTATACTACACTCCACATACGCCATCATACTCCACTTTACATCCCCACAATACTCTACTCCACACACACTGCTACACTCCAGTCCATAAACAGTGCTACACTCTACATACTCTACTCTACTCTACTCCCCTCCACATATTCTACTCCCTCACACTGCTACACTCCACTCCATATACACCACTTTACTCCATATGCACCACTCCACTCCATATACACCACTCCATTCCACATACAATACTCTACTTCACTCCACACACAGTGCTATACTCCACTTCACATCCGATACTCTACTCCACTTCACACACACCACTACACTCCACTTACGATACTCTACACCACTCTACACACACTGCTATACTCCACTTATACTACTATACTTCACTCAAAATGAATGATTATAATTTCCCATGTTCTTACTAATCAATCTGTTATGCTAATCAATCTGTCTATTATATCAATTCGCTTCTTTTCGTAATGAAGCTGTCTATGATATCAATTATAATTATAGTAATTTGTCTATTTTACAAATCAGTCTTCGAGCTACAGCAAGAACCTCTACGACATCACTCGACTTGCCAGAAATGGCAGCCAAATTTTCTTTAAGTCATAATCTATTTTCATACACGAGAAAAGTAACACTGAGTAAGTCATGTAGTTTTAGATAAAGCTACAGAGATGAGATAGTCATGGTTGGAATGTCTTTCTATAAGTTTACCTTATCAAAGTTGACCTAGGGATCAACAACAACAACAACGACAATTACAAATCAATGTATTGTAGTAATCAATCAATTTTACTAATCAGTCGATTATGCTAATCATCTCTGATGCTAATCAGTGTATTATGCTGATCAGTCTCTGATGCTAATTAGTCTTCGTTGTTAATCAGTTGAGGAAGTCATAAATGTAGGGTCTTTATGCTTAGTCATAAGAAATCATTAATCCTTAAAGTTCTTGTCAGAGTCGCAAATTGGTCAAGAAGATAATGTATCGATCTACCGATCGAAAGATCAATGGTTTGTATAATGTCATCAGTCATTGGCTTGTACATGTACGTGCATCCGTACATACGTACATGTAACATACATACATACATACATACATACATACATACATACATACATACATACACACACACACATACACACACACATATATATATCTCGGGTCATTTTTAAAGCTATTTGTAACGTTTAACTCAGTACAAACTGTCGCATAGTCGGGCTATTAGCAACTAAACTAGCAACCCTAGTAAGCCTACTTTGTCAGTGATGGTCTGGTGTGTCAACAGCAACAATATATATGTATATATGGTATTGTTATATAAGCTTAAAACGATCATCGTGCAAAAACTAAAGAAAATAGTCTAATAAAGGGGTACATAAGCCCTCGACAGTAAAAAAAAAGAAGGATTTCCTATCTGCATGGGACGCGAACAAACATCCCTTTGTTAACGCGACTAAGTGTGTTACCTTTACACCAGCGAATTAGCCTCCCCGTTTATGTCAATTTAAGAACTATTTAGTTCGTATATATATATATATATATATATATATATATATATATATACACTCTTTTACTCTTTTACTTCTTTCAGTCACTTGACTGCAACCATACTGGAGCACCACCTTCAGTCAAGCAAATCGACCCGATGACTTATTTTTCAAGCCTAGTACCTATTCCCCCAGTCCCTTTTGCTAAACCGCTAGGTTACGGGAACGTAAACACACCAACACCGGTTGTCAAGTGGTGAAGGGGAGACAAACACACACACATTTACACACACACACACACATACTTACATGACGGGCTTCTTACAGTTTCTGCCTATCAAACCCATTCACAAAGCATCGATTGACCCGAGACTATAGTAGAAGAAATTTCCCAAAGGGGCCAGCCACGTAGTAGGACTAAACCCGGAATCATGTGGTTGGGAACCAAGCTTCTTACCACACAGCCATATATATATATATATATATATATATATATATATATATATATAGCTGGTTTGCCATTAAAAACACCGAAACAATGCATTGTCTAAAGATGATTTAGGGTAAATGTTTTTAAATTTTCTCTAATTTCTGAATTACTACTACTTGGCGGTTTGAGTCCTGGCTGCTCTTTCTAGTGGGTCGAATGGCCTATTAAGGCCATTCCTCAATTGTTGTTGAATATATATATATATATATATATAATATATATATATATATTGGTTGGCATCCTTTTTGTCTCGGGAGACAATGGAGTTGCGCATAAAGTAGTCTAGTCCGGCTTTTACATTTCATGTCCTGATACATTTCCTGCTGTGGCTGTGTAGTCCTATCCTGGACAAACACTCCCTCTGGCAGGTACCGCAAATGTAGTGAAGACTGTTCCTGGCTGGTTGTAATGCCATAGTTTCTTGTTGACATCTTTTTCTTGTCTTTCCTTCTCTCCTCTCTCTCTCTCTGTCACTCCTTTGTATTCCCTCTTTACGGTACGTCGCCAGTCTCCCCGGTTGCCGGCAACTGCCTCCCGACCGCTAATATTGATGTTGCAGGCCTTCACGTCCCTTTTGCAAACATCCTTGTAACGTAAGAACGGTCTACCCACAGACCTAGTACCCCTAGCAAGCTCTCCGTAGAGTATGTCCTTGGGGATTCCGCCATCTTTCATATATATATACACACTCACACTACATAAATAATATTTTTATAAACAAACCCGAAAGGCTTTGCGAGTTACGGAGAGAAAGCTACAATGGAAGACCCATAACTGTATAATAATTGTATATAATATATATCATAATGATATATATTCTCCTATTTGAAGCGACAATTTTTTTAAATATTAACAAATGACTGAAAAACGATGAGCTAACCTCAGGTAGAATCGAACTCACAAATCGAAGCTTATATTTAAAAACTGTCGCTTCAAATCGGAGAATAATTATTATGATATATATATTATTGGGTCGTCAAGTATGAAATTTGTAGGAAAGAAAAAAAAGTTTACTAGTGTTTTAGAAATACAAGGAATAGTTTTATTCATCAAAGTATGCACCCATATTGTCAATACAATTTTACCATTTCAGCGGTAGCTTGTCCAGCCCGGAACTGTAAAAGCCTGGCAATCTAGAGTCAATAAAATCTCTGAAGACCTGTTTTACAGCATCGTCAGAATTTTTTTTTTTTTTCCTATCAAAAATTTATCCAAATTCTGGAAGAAGTGGTAGTCAGTGGGGGCAAGTTCAGGTGAGTATGATGGATGATGGAGAACTTCCAACCCTAACTCCTGTAGTTTTGCCAGTGTTATTTTTGCGATGTGTGGTCTGGCGTCGTCTTGTAATAAAATAGGAATGGATCTGTTGACTAATTTAGGCTTTTTTTTTTTTCTGCATCATTTGGTCCAGTTGGCTGCAGTATACCTCGGCCGTGATTGATGAGTCAGGTTTAATGAAATCATAATGAATCGCACCTATGCCAGACCACCAAACACACACCATTAGCTTCTTTTGATGAAATTTGCGTTTTGGATTGTGTTTTGGTGGCTTGTCTTTGTTCAACCACTGCGCTGAACGTTTACGGTTGTTGTATTGGATCTATTTCTCATCACATGTTACAATTCGATTAAAAAATTATTCATTTTTGTGACGAGAAAGTAGCATAATGCAGGCTTCCAAACGTTGCTGTTTATGATTTTCATTGATTTCATGTGGAACCCATTTATCCAACTTTTTCACTTTACCGATTTGAACTAGGTGAGTCAATATTGTTTGCTTGCTAACACCAAACAAAAACGATAATTCACGGGCACTTTGAGATGAATCTGACTCGAAGGTGGCTTTCAGTTCGTCATTATCCACCTTTGTTTCTGGTCGACCGGGCTGCACATTTGTGAGGTCAAAGTTACCAGGAGGAAATTTTGCAAACCAATTTGATACTTTTTGTTGAATGAAATACTCCATGAATATTCCGAGCTGTCTGTGATGCTGTATTTCCAAGAAAGAACTCATATTTCAAAACTGTACGACTTTCCGACTTACCCATCTCTAAACAAAAATAGCAAAAAACGATTTATAAATACTTTATAAAGCGCAAAATGAGTTAAAATAAAGAAATAGATGTGACAGCTTTCTAGCAAAAAATAAGGATTGTCAAAATATAATAATGGTGCAAAATGAGCAGCTGTCAAAGTTTACCATATACCTTACAACAAATGTCATACTTGACGACCTAATATATACAGTTATTTTATATATATAAGAAGAGAAAGTTGCAAGAGGCGAAATCTGGGGAATACGGTAGCTGTCGTACTCGGAGATTGCTGTGCCTACCAAAAACTGCTGTACAATCTGCGCTGAATGGGCAGGTGCGTTGTCAGCTGAAAGCAGTTTTTGCACAAAGTTGGCAGACATGCGTTTCATACCCAAATCTTCAGTGGTAACGGATTGATCTGAACCGTAACTCATCTGCACATCCTCTGATAACTTACGGATGATGATTCGACGATTTCCCCTTACAGTTGTACGCACATCTGCGATCTTTTTCTCAGTTTTGCTGGTTGTGGGTCTCCCAGAACTTTCGTCACTATCTACATTTGTTTTGGCTCATACACAACTCTCCATACATTTTCTGCAACTTTGCGTAAGCCTCTGAGCAGGTATCACCAATCTTTTGGCAAAATCTGATGCAGATTCTCTGCTCAATTTTTTAGGTCATGTTCAATGCGATGATAACGCGCTACACACGTTACTTCCAAGCACTGCTGTTTACAGAAGTGAGCTAGAACGTTAAAACCTAGTGCACATGTACAGCAGAGCTCCAGGTCAATCTGTGCCAAGTGGCTTTACTCTGAGTGCTTTAACGTCGTTATTTTGGTATCAATCCGACCAGACACACTAATATGATGTGTCTCCATGACTCTTTGTTTTGGTGTGTTTACATTCCCGTAACATAGCGGTTCAGCCAAAGAGACTGATTGAATAAGTTCCAAGCTTGGAATAAGAAAAAAAAAAAAGAAAAGGTAGTGAGGTCGATTCGTTCGACTAAAATTCTCCACAGTAGCGCCCCAGCCTGACCACAGTCAAACCAACCGAAACAACTAAAACATAAACAATAAAAGAAAAAGGAAACGAACAAATAAAAGATAATTTCTTATAAAATCTCATTAGGGACCCATTTTCAACTGACTACGTGAATCAACGGAAACTTTTGACGGAACCTTTTGACGGAACTTTTTGACGGAACCTTTTGACGGAACATTTTGATGTCTCATAATACACAAGATGATACACTTTTTTTGCTATTTACCTTGGCTAAAGAGCTTCTTATGTTAACTTTGACACATCCATATAATCCATTACTCGTAGTCTCAGAGCATTTATGAACAATTCCCGATATGTTTTAGTTTCATATTATCGCATGTAAGTATTTTCAAGTCATCCATGTAGAATGGATGTGTCTGTAGCATCTGTACATCAGTGGTTTCATTCTTTTGAATTGATAGTGTCTTGTACAAGATTTTGGACTGTTCCTCCTCCTCCTTGCAAATGTTGGGGTTAATGTTCATTACCCTGAACTTTGCTGACCTTGTCAGCAATGTTAGGAAAAAAATTAGAAAAAAAACCAAACGCAGAGAAAAGTTCTTTGGATTATTTCTTCTGGTTCTTTATAGTCTGAGTTCAATTCCTGCCGAGTTAGTAAAATATATTCCAGAGTCAATAAAATATATTACTAGTCAAGTACTGGGGTTGATAATTTCGACTAACCCCACCTCAAAAATTCTGGCCTTAGGTGGTGAGCTGGCAGAATCGTTAGCGCGACGGGCAACTTGCTTAGCGGCATTTCATCCATCTTTGCGTTCTGAAATCAAATTCCTCAGAAGTCGACTTTGCCTTTCATCCTTTCAGGGTCGACAAAATAAGTACTAAATATCGACTTACCCTCACCCCGAGATTTCAGGCCAAAATTTCGATACAAAAATTTGAAATCATCATCATCATCATTGTTATTATTCAAATTCCGCCGAGGTCGACTTTGCCTTTCATCCTTTCGGGGTACCAGTTGCGTATCGGGGTGGATCAAATGGACTGGTCCCCTCCCACCAAATTTCAGAGACTCTGTGCTATCGTCCTCTTCTTCTTCTTCTTCTCTTCTTCTCTCTTCTTCTTCTTCTCTCTTCTTCTCTCTCTTCCTCCTCATCTTCTTCTCTCTTCTTCTTCTTCTTCACTTCTTCTTCTTCTCTTCCTCCTCCTTCCTCCTTTCTTCTCTTCTCCTCTCTTCCTCTTCTTCTTCTTCTTCTTCTTCTTCTTCTCTTCTTCTTCTTCTTTCTTCTTCTTCCTTCTTTTCTTCTTCTTCTTCTTCTTCTTCTTCTTCTTTCTTTCTTTCTTCTCTTCTTTTCTTCTTCTCTTCTTCTTCTTATCTTCTTCTAATTATAAATATATTATTATTCAAATTCCGCCAAGGTCATCTTTACCTGTCATCCTTTCGGGGTCGATAAATTATGTACCAGTTGCGTACTGGGGTCGATGCAATCGACTAGTCCCCTTCCTCAAAACTTCAGGCCTAGTCCTACTAAAAAGTAGGAAAGATTATTATTATTATTACCAATATTATTGTTGTTGTTGATGTCGTTGTTCTTGTTGCTGCTACTGTGGCTGTTGTTATTGTTGGTACTATTGCTGATGCTGGTGTTGTTGCAGTTGTTTGTGTTGATGATATTCTCATTAGCTATTTTTTTAAAAATCATATTTCATTTGCAATTAAATTCCTAAAACGGCAAATTAATTACAAACGAGGCGGTGTTGGTTGTCAATTCATCATGTTTAGTTGGAGAAGCAAGAGGCGATATGTGAAGGCGGCCAGATCTTTACGGGATTCCTCGATGTGTACTCCGCCACTCTGCCTAATTCCATCTTTGGCAACCATCACCACCACTACCATCACCACCACCACCACCAGTAACACAATCATCATCATCATCGTCGTCGTCGTCGTCGTCATAATCATCATCATCATCGTCATCATCATTATTGTCATCATCATCGTCATCATCATCGTCGTCGTCGTCGTCATAAAAGCTACTGCTATTACAATCTTTAATTATCATTACTCGCTGCTGACGTCACCACTGTCATCACGACGACCAATACCAAACTATCATCAGCAGCATCATTATTATCATTGCCTTTGTCGTTGTTATGATCAGGATCAACTTCTCTGTCGTCCTTGTCCTCGTTGTCGTCGTCTTCATCATCATCATAACCATCATGATCGCCTTCGTCGTTATCGTCAATGTCGTGGCCGTCGTTGTCGTTATCTTCCTCCTCCTCCTCCACCTTCACCTCCTCCCCTCCTCCCCTCCCCTCCCCTTTTATCCCCCTCCTCTCCCCTCATGTTCCCTCTCCTCCTCATCTCACCCTCATATCCCCTCAAACCTTCCTCCGCTTACTCCTCCTCCTCCTCTTCATCCCCTTCTGCCTCATCCTTCCTCCCCCTTCCTCTTCTTCTTCATTCCCTCCCCTCCTCCCCTCATCTCCTTCTCCCACTCCTCATATTCTCTCCCATCCTCTCTTTCCCTTATTTCTCCTCTTCCTCTTTCTATTTCTCTTTCCCCTTCCTATTTCTCTTTTTCCTCTTCCCACTTCTCCTCTTCCTCTTATTTTTCTTTTTCCTCTTCCTACTTCTCCTCCTCTTCCTCTTTCTCTTCTTCTTTCTCCTCTTCCTCTTTCTCCCCTCCCTCCTCCTTCTCCTCCTCATCCACATCATCACTACCCTCAACAACATTATATCACGACGACCACGACTACGACGAAGACGACGACCGCCGCCGCCGCCACCACCACCACCACCATTATCACAGTCGCTGCTACTACAATAATCATTAGCATTGTGCCTGAAACAATTTTCACCCTCATACTGCCTCTATGACTATCATCGTTTTTATTACATTCCGTTTGTCTTACTAGTTACATAACCAACAACGTTGTTATTCGTGGAGATTTGGAGATGGATTCTGGAATTCTCGAAGACGGAATCCTGGGGACAAACCACTAGCTTAATGGACCATATTTTAATCCCTCATCTGCATCTACAAACACTATGGGAAATAATTATATTAAAGAAAACTGATAAAAGAAAAATCATTATCGTTGTCCAACGAAATAGCGGTGAAGAAATCATATGTGAAAGAAAAACCGGAATAAAATATCAAAGAAATATAGTATGAAGGGAAAAAAGAAAAAAAAAGAGTACTACGAAGTGACAAACAAACAGCATATCTGATCTTGGGGAAATCATATTATAAACTACCTTTGAAAAACATGAGCATTTCTTTAATAATAACCAAACATTAAAACATTCTAACATCAATACACAATTAACATCTGAAGATAAATGAACAGTAACGTTCAATAAATATCTGCAGAAACCAGTCTCAATGCATAATTGGTTAATAGGAGAAAATATTAATTTTTCCAGATAAAAATATGTATCCTAAGGACTGCAGTGTAATAATTTTTTACCAACAATATACAAAGCCTTGATGTTTATACATTCCAATACAAGAGTATGTGATGTGGAAAATAATATCTTAGTTGAGAAATAGAAAGAATGTCGGAGAAATATATATATGGAAGTAATCAACAGCTGTTGCTAAATCAAGTATTTATTGAATATAGCAGCAGAAAAATAAAAACATCAAGCGTACATAAACATTAATTATTGACAAAGATTGATTACCGAAGAGACATTGACAGTATATCACACTCCTCGATATCGGAGATACTATCTCAACAAGCACATATGCTGTAATTCTTTATTACCCACCATCAACAAACACATATGGTTTCCCAGTGGTCGCATCTAATACAAGGTAGATAACCATTGCAGCATAACATGAGGTGGATTAGAAATTTGAATTTGAAATTTTTAAAATCATTAAGAAAACGATGCAAAGAATTCATATATTTCATTTTTATGTCAACTTATTAGGAAGTTCTTAAAATTTCTAGTCGGTGGAAAACATGTATAACACTATTTCATTCTTTTTAGAAATCGCCAGTATGATATAATCTACAACTTAGAATTAAACATTTTATAAATTGAGATATTTTATTAAAAATCATAAAATATTTTCCCTCTTCGTAGTTTAGGAAGAGAGAAAGCGCATCCAGAATAATAATTAAGTCAACAAAAGCTGTGGGTCTAATATTAAGGCGGTGAGTCAACTACTTTATATCAAAATGGAAAATGTAAATACAAATATACAATATTTTAACGTGTATAAGGAACCCACGTGTATAAGGTACCCCCTAATTTTGGGGGCTTAGAATTTGGAAAAAAAGGTTTTGTAAGGGATTATAATACTATCCATGTATAAGAAACTCCCATATTTTTAAACTTAATTTTTGACAAAGAAGATTTCCCTATACACATTAAAATACGGTATATGTCAAAATGGAAAATTATACAAATAAGATAAAGTTAAAGAAAACTTAACCCTGTCATTATGAAAAGAGGAAGTTTTGAAAGAATCCTGCCTTCGTTATTCTTCTGTTTAGTTCTGATTGTATTCTTATATTTGTTGAAAGATGAATGAATGAAATAAAAAATATCAGCCAAAAGTAAAAATTAAACGATGCTACTTGGTAGAAAAGTTGAAGAAGAACTCAAAATAATATTTTCAAATTCAGTTGAATGGAGAGCAAATTTGAAAGAAGTGGGTTAGTTGGTTATACACCCTAGTACTCTGTTTTATCAACCGTGGAAAAGTGAAAGGCAAAATTGACTTCGACGGTATCTGAACTAAGAATGTGCACAATCGGTAGAAATACACATTGCAGCATTATTGTTACTACAGAACAGAAACGTTAGCACGCCGGGCGAAATGCTTAGCGCTATTTCGTCTGTCTTTACGTTCTGAGTTCAAATTCCGTCGAGGTCGGCTTTGCCTTTCATCCTTTGCCACAAGCACAACTACTATCCTCACTATCACCTTCACTACCACCCCTATTAATCACCAACACTACCACAGCTGCTGTCATGGACACGGCCGCCGCCGCCGCCACTGCTATCTATAACACAAGCGCACAACCATTTCTTATCCTCTTTCCCATCCTCTCTTATCCATCAATCCCATAGAAGGAATATCACACATGATCTTCCTCACCTATCTACCCCTTTGACTATCTCTCCAGCACCCACACCCACCATTCGGGTTTTCCTCCAGTCATTCATCATACAAAGACAAAACTACGTTACACACGAGAAAATGACAATAACAAGCACCTTCACTATTTTGCTTTCTTGATGAAAGTTGACAAAAATTGCGAAAACAACATTTGCAATTTCAAGACATAAAAGAACATAAAAGCAACAAAAAAAGGACAAACAAACAAAAAAACCCTAAAAAACAACAACCCCAAAACAAACGAACAAACAAACAAAAACTGATCCTTAACCCAGTGCAAGAAAAATAAATAAATAAAATGAAATAAAATAAAAAGAAAGAAACTTAAAAAACATACGAAAACCCATTCTTTTGCTAATTAATGTTTTGAAACAAATTTTTTGTTCAGTATCTATCTGTCTGTCTATCTATCTATCTATCTATCTATCTATCTATCTATCTATCTATCTATCTATCTATCTATCTATCTGTCTGTCTGTCTGTCTGTCTGTCTGTTCTATCTATATATCTACATATATACTTATATATATATAAGTATATATATAATATATATATAGTATGTATGTATGTATGTATGTATGTGTGTGTAGATATATATATGTATATATATAATATATATATATATATATATATATATATATATATATATATATATATATTCTGTATATAGCATTTATAGAAATTTTAAGTATTTTTCCTCTGTTTAATTTTCTAAAAAATATTGTGTGGTCGAGTAAATGATGGGTTTGTCGCCAGAAAAAAAAATTCCTTTGATCTTCACAGTCTTAAAATTTCGTTCTGCTTTTTAAAAAATTCAATGCTGCTAGAAGTCAATAATAACGGATCACTGAAAATGACGTAGCATAGCGTGTATGTATGTATGTATATATGTATGTATATATGTATGTATGATGTATGTATGTATGTATGTATGTATGTATGTATGTATGTATGTATGAATGTATTTATGTGTGTATGTATGTGTATATGTATGTATATATGCTTGTATGTATGTACATATGTATATATATATATTCATGTTTATATGTACATATATATATATGTATATATTCATGTATATATGAACATATATATATATATATATAAGTATACATATATATATGCCTACACACATACGATAGGGGAGAAATGCACTGAAATTTTTCTAATAAAACTTTATGTATGAAATGCAATCTATATGTTGTCTATCGGTTTCACTTTTCAAAGATAATGATGATTTTTTAATTAATGATGTTATAATTTCATATGCATGCATGTGTGGTGGTGGTGGTGGTGGTGGTGGTGCTGTGTATGTGTGTGTGTGTGTGTGTATTTGTGTAAAGAAACACAGAAAAGGTAATAAGAGTTTATGCTTATATAATGTTCACGTGTTTCAGAAGATCGGCAAAAGATCAATTAGAAGAATTTAAATGCCCCGTTGCATGACAACTGCAGCCAACGTTCTTCACCTGCATTATTGACAAACGTATGCATTATGTATAACACCGATAATGTTTTCTCTGTTCCTTTTTTTTTTTTTAATAGAACATACTACTTCGTACACAAGACTATCTGACGTTATAAAGATTGTGAAACCACGTCAGAAATACGAGTGGATTGTGGAACCGATCTGCCTTGCTCTTTTACTCATTTACTCTTTTACTTGTTTCAGTCATTTGAGTGTGGTCATGCTGGAGCACCACCTTTAGTCGAGCAAATCTACCCCAGGACTTATTGAATGTAAGCCTAGTACTTATTCTCTTTCGCCGAACCGCTAAGTTACGGGGATGTAAACATACCAGGATCAGTTGTCAAGCGATGTTGGGGGGACAAACACAGACACACAAACATATACACACATACATACATATATATATATATATATATATATACATATATACAACGGGCTTCTTTCAGTTACCGTCTACCAAATCCTCTCACAAGGCTTTGGTCGGCCCGAGGCTATAGTAGAAGAAGCTTGCTCAAGGTGCCACGCGGTGGGACTGAACCAGGAACCATGAGGTTGGTAGGCAAGCTACTTACCACACAGCCACTCCTACATCTAACTTTTCATAACATGTTGCGCTTTCCGTTGCACCTTTTGGTTTATATATATGTATACACACTCATGTGTATATGCACACACGAATGCATGCACGCACGCATTCACATGCACACAGATACGCACATATATATGTATATCTATATGCATGTGTGTCTGTATACTCTGTCAGTATATGCATTCTTCTAACAGCAGTAAGAGTATTTTAACTCTTATTTCTAACAAAGTATGTGATTCGGCAGCCTTAGTCACACTTAGTGACAATTAAATTTTACTTTATGATATTACATTGCGCCTAGCTGTTATATATATATTTATTCATATATATATATATATATATTATATATATATATATATATATATATATATGCGTATATGTGTGCGTGTGTGTGTGTGTGTGTGTGTGCGTATAACCGACGGTGGTGTGCTTATGTCCCCGTAAATCGGAGGTTCCGCAAAACATCCCGATAAAGTTCCAGGACTTAAAAGAAATTTAAGTATTGGGGTCGATTCATTCAACTAAATTTTTTTCAAGGTGGTGCTCCAACATGGCCACAGTCTAATGACTGAAAGAAGTAAAAGATAAAAGATACAATATATATATATATATATATATAACTTCATTTGCGTAATAATCTTATAACGGCTGCTATGTGCCGTCATTCAGAAGGAATACTCCTTTTACTGTATATGAACGTTGAGATCCGTTAAAACATGCAGATTCGGATAAAAATTTATAAAACAAGAGGATGCAATGAACCGGCTTTAATCACAAATCGCAGCAATTGTTTCTGTGCATTAGCAACAGCCGTTTGTTGTTGAGTTTTTTAAATTGTACATTTTATTTTATAAATCTTTATATATAAAAGTGAGGTTGTGTGCTGTCTGTCTCCTACGATTTAGATTCCTAACTACTCCCACATTTTGCGGTGCAGTTTAACCAAAACCGGGTATCTTATAGTCGTGATTCATATGGAGCCCTTCTGGGTATTAGTGCGCGTCTACGATGAGTCTACGATTTTAAAAATAATTTACCATCAATTTTTCCCATTTTTAATGCATTTTTGGCATATATAAGGGAAGTAACTCTCTAAAAATTTATTATTAAATCTCAGAACGTAAAAAGCCACAGTAACACCCCCCTCCCTTGGTGGTTAGCCATATTGAGATGGCTATTATAATTTACATCTCTAAAAATGCTTATATAGTTATTTCCCTTACAAACCCGAGCAACGCCGGGCGATACCGCTAGTTATATATACATATATATATATATGATCCAGCAATAGCTGTGTACTCGCACGTCATCAGGTGAGTATATGTTTTTATTTGTGATTAAAACTTCTTCATTCAATCTTCTTGTTTTATAAAGTTATGTATATATTATATACATTCTTCAGCACTCTCGTATCACTCTTTGCTTCTTATCAACTTCTTTCAACTTCTACACCGCTAACTTTTTAAAGTGCGTAAGCTCACTTCCACCTTATTAACCATTGATCAAGTACCTTTATATTTGATCTTCTGGGATATTTTCATCACAACTTTTTACCCAATATCATCATTTGGTATTGAGCGTTTGGATAATCTTCGGTATCGTTCGTTTGGAAAAAGCCATATATCTTATATATATATAAAATAGACCTCTGTGTGTGTGTTCGCTTTTCACACGAAAACGGCTACACGAATTGGTTCCTCCAGAGCAATTGAAGAAACTGTTGTCATCAGCTGACCAATATTCTAAACACTTCCAAAACAATACAATGCTTCACTACAGGTGACATCATTCGGAGCCACAAAAGAAATAACTGAGCCAGGATTCATGCAAACTTTCAAGATCCAAGGGCAGATTTATCATCGGATTGGCTAACTACTACCTCTGTCAAATGAACCTGAGATACAATAATATGGTTTTGATTTTTTTTTTAAATAAATAATATTGCTTTATATAAGATTGGCTTCTTTAAGAAGGTTCTTCCATGTCAACTTCTAGTACTGACGTAGCAACTGCGGCTAGCTTGACAATCACAAGTATGTCTGACGTAGCAACTGTGGCTAGCTACGCACACACAGGTGTGTATACAATACACCGTTGATGAATACTTACATTTTAACCGTTTCTATTTCATTTCAGCCGCATTATTCTTTTGGTTCCTGGGGAAATACGTGAATGTCACAGCTCCTTTATATTTCTAGCTTGAAACTCTTACTCTTCACGTTCCTCATAAAACATTTTGTGTGTGTTGGAACTACGTTTTAATGTCTTTCTTCTTAGGATTTCTGTTACTATCTATCTAAATTTTTTTCTCTCTCCTCTCTCAAATCTCTATCTATCTGCCTGCCTACCTACCTACCTACCTACCTACCTACCTACCTACCTACCTACCTACCTACCTACCTACCTACCTACCTACCTACCTACCTAGCCAGCTACCTTGCCATGTGTGTGTTCATTTTTCACGCGAAAATGGCTGCACGAATTAGTACCATATTTGGGGTGCAGGAATAAATTGATCTGAGACTCAATAATGTGGTCTTGATTTATTTTTTATTAAAAATAAATAATATTACTTATATATATATATATATATATATATATATGATTTACTTCTTTACTAAATGTACTTTCTCTCACTCTTCCTTCTTCACTCTCTCACACCTCTTCCTTCACTCTCTCTCCTTTTCCTTCTTCACTCTTTCACTCCTCTTTCTTATTCACTCTCTCTCTCTCACCCTCTTCCTTCCTTACTCTATCACTAACTCAACTTCTTTCGATTTTACAAATATCTATTTTCAATATTTGGGTAGCGCATTCCCTATTTAACTTCTCATTGTACTTCCTCTCTTTCTATCTCTTACTCTATCATTCTCTCTTTATTCTGTCTCAACCATTCTTGCTAGCGTTTACCGTTTTAACGATTTCTGGCACCAAATAAATTATTACAGCTATTTTTCATTGTTTACAATCTTCTGTATCGGTATATTTGTGTATGAGTAAATAAGCATGCCTAGAAGGAACGTGTCAAATTTGTCTCCAGTGTCAAGGTCAGCCAAAGGAATGTCTCTGTCGATGGAAAGAGATACAGCTGAAAAAAAAAGGAAAGCATACAAAGAAAGAAACGAACTGTGCACTACTACAGCCAGAGCATCTGAGAATGAGGCTAGAGCTGTGCATAAAAAAAAATTATGTTGCTCGGGCATCTCTAAGTGCTGAATAGAGGTATGCACGCCTGACAAGGCGTAGGATCTCCACTGCAGAAGGAAGAGTAGTTACATCAGCTCAGAGAAGCAACTTCTATGAAGCAGCTTTAAACTATGATCCAGCAGTTAATTAGGCAGATGGCACTAAAGTTTACAACTGTAAAGCAAAGAAGTGGCCTGGAGAGATACCTGAACTGTGCTGCTGCGGTGGAAAGGTTGAACTCTCTGCAATGCTCCAGCCTCTAGAGCCATTGGAGAAATTGTTGTCATCAGCTGACCAAGATTATACGGACTCCCAAAACAAACGATACAACGCTGCACTGCAAATGACATCATTCAGAGCCACAAAAGAAATAACTGAGCCAGGATTCATGCAAACTTTCAAGATCTAACGGCAGATTTATCATCGGATTGGCTCTCTACTACCTCTGTCAAATGAACCATTTGAGTGTTAAAAGTATTAATTTCTGAGAAATACACTAATCTTACACTACAAGCAATACTGTGTTAAGGCTATGAGTTTACAACCCGAGTGAAACCGGGCCCTTCTGCTTATATATATATATATATATATATATATGTGTGTGTGTGTGGTGTGTGTGTGTGTGTGTGTGTGTGTGTGTGTGTGTGTGTGGTGTGTGTTAAGTGTGTGTGTATGTATATGTATATACACATATAAATACACACCTACATATATATACCGCATGCATATAAGACAACTAAGTATAAGTATGTGTGTATATATACATGTATATAATCTAATATTTATTTTTATGTTATATATGAAAACAACTCATCATTAAGTCGAACTATTATTACTTTTTAATAGAATACATACGCATTAATTTTTATAA
>NC_043002.1:28549018-28581518 GCF_006345805.1 Octopus sinensis | reverse complement strand
TCAAAGACGCGAACTCTTGAATTCCTGCAGACATGCAACAAAATTCAAAATGACGGCTAAAAATATACAATATGGATAGTATATGTTTTTTGATTCTTGAACTAGTTTTTAATCACACTGTTGGATTCGTATCTAATAATACATGATTTATTTCGCATCGCAAAGATATTGTATATATTTCGACATATTTCTTAAGAAAACCTTCGAAAATATATTATTTTCATTTTTAAGATTCTATTTTTATTTTATTTTATTGTATTTTATAAACCCATTTAATCGTTTAATTTATAGATAATTCGATAAAGGGTGTTCTATTTTGCATGTCATTTATCCGAATTTTATTATTATACACTCAGCAATTTTTAAAATAAGTTGTTTGTATATATACGCCAGGAGCTAGATATCTTTTTATGTGGATGTCTGTATTGTTGGCATGCATATGTATTTGTATGTGTGCGTCTATGTATATGTGTAAGTAAGCGCGTATGTTTATACTTGTGCACATACATACATGGATGTATATGTATGCATGTATACACTTATATTTATGTGGATGTGTATTTACGTGCATATTTCTATATATTTATATGTGATCTTATATGTGTATTTATGCTAATATACACTTTTGTATACTCATATATACGTAATTTTATTTTATGTACGTTTGTTACACTTATTCCACCACCTATCAATCTCTCTTTTATCTTTCCTTACGAGAAATATCCTTTTTCTCCCTATTTGTGACTTGTATAGTGTCATTTAATAATGCGTTCCTCTTCTCTTCCCCTTACTTACCTGTTTCCCTCACCAACTGTTACGTTTAAGATCCTTCCTTTCCTTTTTCTTCCCTCCTCCCTACGTTTAAAATATACTTCTCATCTAGCTTGTCTGTTATAACTTCTATATGTATACACCAAGAGATGTTCGTATGCGAGCGTGGTTGCGTACATATATATATACATCTGTATATGTTCATACAGCACCAGGGGAGAAGACAAAGAAACAAAATAAACTATCAAAAAAAATATTTGATAATTCCAGATTCCGGATTTCTGGCTCTACATAAGAAATGCTTTGCCTTCATCAGTGGAATATACGCAAAATAGTACATAAATACAATTATATATATATATAATATTTATATATATATATATATATATATATATATATATATATATATATATATATATATATATATATATATATATGCATACATACAAACATACATATATATATATATATATATATATATAGATATATATATACATATATATATATATATATATATATATATATATATATATATATATATATATATATATATAATATATATATATACATATATATATATATATATATTTGTATTAATGTACTATTTTGCGTATATGCAGAGCCAGAAATGCGGATCTGGAATTTTGCTAGTTTATTTTGTCTCTTTGTCTTCTCTCCTAGGGCTGTATGAACTTTTAATGTGGTTTTAGAATAAAGTTTTGACTGCTATATCTAGCATGGTGGTTTCTCTTTGATACCCTTAATTATCATTTTAATAATTATTACCTATGAGGTTTTTATTCCCATGCTAGCTATCTGATATGATCGGTATTTTCAATAACGATCTTATCCTTATTTATATAAATTTACATGTGTATATGTGTATTTGTGCGTATATTTATGTCTTACATATATATGCTTGTATTTGTATGTGGTTTGTGTGCATGCATATGTGTATTTTGATGTATATATGTATACTAGCAGAGATACCCGGCGTTACCCGTGTTAGATACAGTTGAAGAATTAGACTTTTCTGTTATATTTTCTCTAATGAACTGGAATATCTATGTTTCAAATTTTATCAAAATTGCAGATGAGTGCTATTTCCCTCTTTACACCCCCCACCCCCCAATTGTAATCGTGTCACAAATATCCCATACTACTGAATTTTATGCGCATATTTCAAGATTCCAGTCTTATTGAACCTGTTAAAAAGATTTTGCTCCTGAAAAATGAAGGCTATTGAGCTCTAAAATGTGAGAGTTAAGGCCCCTGTTGGGGGTGGGCATCTTAATGTCAACCAGAGAAGTTGAATTGTGAGAATCTTTTTAACTTGGGTCTTATATCTATTGTTTGAATTTCTTTGAAATAGGAAATATATGTTCACTGGGTTTGTAAAAGAGAGCAAAGCTACAGGAAACCAAAAGACGAATGATCACAATAAGCAGTCAGTTACCCTACTCTAGTCGTTAACACTCCCATTGTAGGATTCCTCACCATCCAGGTGACAGGCACAGCCGTAAGATGCATTACGAATCTATAGCAATTGAAAGGGCGTGACCCAACTGAAATAAACATTAACAACTGTGTGACGTGAGGGCTAAGGAGAAATGAAAGTTGGAGTTGGCAAATGAACATTATACTGATATGTAACTGGACAGAATAAATTTACAATCTATAAATGTCTTTGAATAACCAGTCACTCATCTGGGAAGGCCTTGAAATCAATGTTACCATCTGGGGACTATGTGTGACCGAGTGATAATAAAAAGACTGAAAGGAGGTCTGCAATCAAATAGCTTTACTCAAAACTTTGCAACTGAGTCAGTGGAGGCAAAGATGCCTCTCATTTACTTGACAATTGATGCACCACATTGCAGAAATCACAATATAAGTGTATGTCAAAGCAAACTGTTACACTGTTGTACCATTGAATTAGAAATAATGCTCAACTTTTATGCTCGGGTAACCCTACAGCTTCTAAGAGCACAACTGTATTCGTTTTTGCTGTGATAAAATGACAAAATTGTGGGTGTTAAGTCCCCATGGAGGGGTTTTTATAACTTGCAAGAAGATGAAATTTTATAAATATTACTTCATTTGTGTCTAATATCTATGGTTAAAATTTCCTCAACAGCAAAAATATATGAATTGTCATGGGGGTTATGGCTCTTATGCATAGAATATAATTTCCAAATTTCATAAAGATCCATTCAGTACTTTTGACCTAGTTTTGGATCATAAAAGAAATGACAAAAATTTGGGAGTAAAGGCTCCCATTAGGGTGTTTTATATAGATAGATAGATAGATAGATAGATAGATAGATAGATAGATAGATAGATAGATAGATAGATAGATAGATAGATAGATAGATAGATAGATAGATAGATATATACACACACATACAAAGATAAATTGATAGATACAACTGATTGGGCAAACAAAAACATGAGACACAGCCTAGTGCTTTTTTATGTTGATAAGCCTGGTACTTATTCTATTGGTTTGTTCTTGTGAAACCAGTAAGTTAAGCAGAAGTAAATAAATTAACAGCAGTTGTAAAGCAGTGATGAGGGTGAAACACAGAGACAAAGACACACACATATATAAGATTGATGTGTTTCAGTTCCTGTCTACGAAATCCATATATATTGTTGTTGGCATCCTTTTTGTCTCGGGAGACAATGGAGTTGCGCATAAAATAATCTAGTCCGGCTTTTACATTTCATATCCTAATACATCTCCTACTGTGGTTGTGTAGTCCTATCCTGGACAAACACTCCCTCTAGCAGGCGCTGCAAATGTAGCGAAGACTTTGCCTGGCTGGTTGTAATGTCATACTTTCTTGTTGACGTCTTTTCTTGTCTTTCCATTTCTCCTCTCTCTCTACGTCACTCTTTGTGTTCCCTCTTTTACGGTACGTCGCCAATCTCCACGGTTCCTGGCAACTGCTTCCCAGTTGGTAATATTGATGTTGCAGGCATTCATGTCCCTTTTGCAAACATCCTTGTATCGTAAGAACGGTCTTTCCCCAGACCTAGTGCCCCTAGCTAACTCTCCGAAGAGTATGTGCAAATATGCTTGGTATTCCTGCTTGCTTGAGGATATCTTTGTTGGGCACGTGATTTTGCCATTTGATTCGAAGGATTTTCCGGAGGTAGCGCAGGTGAAAGATATTTAGGCGACGCTCTGGGCGTGTGTATGGCGTCCAAGTCTCACTTTTATACGGTAGAGTGCTAAGTACACATGCCTGGTAAATCTTCATTTTTGTAGTCTTGGTCAGCTTATTGTTGTCCCATTCCCGTTTGGATAGTTGTGCCATCACAGCAGCTGCCTTGCCAATGCGTATATTGAGCTCAGCATCAAGGGATGGGTTTTAGGTGACGGTTGAGCTAAGATAGGTAAACTTCTTCACCTCCTGTAGTCTGTGGTCTCCAATATGTATGTTTGGGATGTCCGATGTAGCCTGACCCATGATGTTGGTCTTCTTGAGGCTGATAACTAAGCCAAAGTCGCAACATGCTTGCTCAAAACAGTTACTGAGCCTTTGTAGATCTTCTTCTGTGTGTGATACCAGAGCGTCATCATTAGCAAATAGCACCTCCTTGATCAGGACGCTTCTGATTTTGGTCTTGACACACAGACGTGAGAGATTGAACAGTTTCCCGTCACTTCTACTGCGCAGAAACACTCCATCATCTGATGTCTGAAAGGCATGTGACAGCAGCAGCGAGAAGATGCCAAATAATATAGGAGCAAGGACACAACCTTGCTTTGCCCCGTTTTTTATTTGGAAGGCAGCCGATGTTGACCCATTATGCTGTATGGTGCCTTGCATATGATCATGGAAAGATTTGATGATCCTCAGCAGCTTAGTTGGACATCCGATCTTTTGGAGCTGGATGAAGAGGCCTTTTCTACTTACCAAGTCAAAGGCCTTTGTCAGGTCAATGAAGGCCATATATAATGGCACTTTCTGCTCTCTGGACTTCTGAAGTTGGCGTATGGAGAATATCATGTCAGTAGTTGATCTGCTTTCTTCTAAAGCCACACTGCGATTCTGGATAAATTCGAGAAGCAGGCAGTTGTAGCCTGGACAGCATAACGCAAGCAAAGGCCTTTCCAACAGTGCTTAGAAGAGATATTCCACGGTAATTGTTACAATCACCACGTTCACCTTTGTTTTTGTAAAGCGTAATGATGTTAGCATCCCGCATATCCTGAGGGACTGGACCCTCACCCCAGCACTAACACAGAAGCACATGAAGGTGTCGAAGCAGGATTGTGTTTTTGCCGGTTTTGATATCTAACGGGATGACGTCTTTTCCCGGAGCCTTCTTACTTGCTTGGGAGTCAATAGCCTTGGTGAGCTCTGCTATAGATGGCAGAGTGTCAAATTCACACGTGACTGGCAAAATCTTGACACCCTCGATTGCAGCCTCCGCTATCGTGGTCTCCCTTGAGTAGAGATTCTGGTAGTACTCCACCCATCTATCCATTTGCTTGCTTTGGTCCTTGATGAAATCCCCAGTAGTTGATTTCAGAGGGGCTGACTTGGTTGCGGATGGACCGAGGGCCTTCTTCAAACCGGCATACATCCCATGGGTGTCGCCACTGTCAGCAGCTGACTGGATACTCTGACAGATTTCCTGCCAATACCTATTTGCACAGCGTTTGACAGTCAGTTGGGTTTTATTTCTTGCCTTTCTGAGTTCTTCGAGTGACTTTGTAGAAGAATCACTCTTGTATTGCATCAGAGCTGCACGCTTTGCTTTGATAACTGTTTCCAGCTCTGAGAGCCCAGCACTGAACTAATCTGGGTTTTGCCTTTCTCTCATGCGAAAAATATCTATTGATGTGGTATACAAAGCTTCTCTGATATAATTCCATCTACTTTCAGCAGAGGAGGTTGGGCAGCTACTGAGGGCAACTTTGATAGAAACAGCAAATCATTTTCGCAGTGTAGGGTCCGAGGTTCTGGCAGTGTTAATGCGTGGTCGGCCCATTTTCTGAGAGTGATGAACTTTCTTAGGCAGAATCCTCACCCTGCTTCTTATTAGTGAATGATGTGTCACAATCCGCACTGTAGTAACTACGGATCAGTTGAACAGAATTCAAAAAGGATCTTCGTGTAATGGTGAGATCCAGCTGATGCCAGTGGTGAGATCTTGGATGTCTCCAAGATGCCTTGTGGGATGTCTTGTTGGCAAAGAATGTGTTGGTGATGCACGGGTTATGGTATGTGCAAAATTCAAGTAGTCTCTGACCATTGCCATTCATGTTGCCAATATCAAAACACATACACTTACATATATACATACATACATATATATATATATATATATATATATACGTTTAAATATTTGTTGTGCAAGATTTTTTATGTGAAGTCGTGTGTTGAAACAGATATTGTTATATTTCGGAATGGTCATATTGCCAGTTTAGCCAATAAAAACACACGCACTATATATTTGGTGTTATTTTGCTTCAGTGATATTTAAGATTAATGTAAAAAATAAACATCACTGAAGCAAAATAACACCAAATATATAGTGCGTGTGTTTTTATTGGCTAAATTGGCAATATGACCATTCCGAAATATAACAATATATATATATATATATTCAGGTTCCGTCTAGCTAATCCACGCAGAAGGCGACGTTCGGCCCGAGGCTATAGCAGAAGACAATATGTCAAGGTGTCACGTCGTGGAACTGAACCCGAAATCATGTCGTTGGGAACCATGCTTATAACAACACAGCCACGCCTGTTCAATCTTCCCTTTCATTGTTCTCTGTCGCCTAGTATTGAAATGTGGCTTCTATGTAATCTTACAAATATTTGAAGATACTTGAATTTTTTATATTTTCGAACATGAAACTGTGACTAAATTACACTGATTCTAAACTTAAAATCGAACATCCTCATATACTGATAAAAGCATCCTAGTTGTAAGAGGAGATCATCTAATTTGCATGCTGAAACATATTGATTTGTAATATAATAAAGTTGCATATCTGTAACTGAGTTGAAAAATTTCGAATAAACAGATTGCGTCATTCAAGCAATTTAAAGACAAAAACACCCTTTCCAAAGGGAAGCAGCTCTAGCACTAGACACTGGGAAAATTAAGCAATTATATGGAACGCTAAAATCAGAGACCTCACAAATATGCTTAATACAATTAAAAACAAGACATTAATAAAGAGAACAGGTGAGGTCATTCCTAGGAAAAAGAAAAATCCAAGATATGACTGGATAGGGATTTAGCGTGAAACACGTGGGATGATATAGCCTGTCACATGACTTGAGGCGAAACACTTCAAATCTTGCTCAGTAAAAGATTTACTTTGTGACATGCAGCATCATGAGACGATAGCTTTCTTGTTCGCAAAGGAATTATAATGCTACGACTGAATCTTCAGTAGGTGTAATGGGGGTTGACGATTAGATGTTGCTGTAAAAAGGCTCTTATTGAAGGGCTGGGCGAAGGGCATACACATTGTAGGGATAGAAGGAGAAGATGTTTATTTTGAGCTAGGAGTAATGGACGCGCGTTATAGGGCAGGAATAGTGGTGGGGACACACACAATGACAGACTAGGAGAAGGAATGGAGTTAAGTTTAATACGCAATGTGTGCTGTATCACATATTAAGTACTCTCTCGTTCGTTGGCAAATCCTAACGTTTGGTTGTATTACTTCATTACCACAAGGTTGTATGCGAGGAAAATGGACAGAAAGGATTTATAAAATATTGCGGACAACCCTATATCTTAAGATTTCATGCTTTTTTTCTTTTCCTTTTTTTTCTACTCTAGGCACAAGGCCCGAAATTTTGGGGGAGGGTGTTAGTCAATTAGATCGACCTCAATACGCAACTGGTACTTAATTTGACACCGAAAGAATGAAAGTCAAAGCCAACTTCTGCGGAATTTGAACTCAGAACGTAAAGACAGAAGAAATACCTATTTCTTTACTACCCACAAGGCGCTAAACAAAGAGAGGACAAACAAGGACAGACAAACGGATTAAGTCGATTATATCGACCCCAGTGTGTAACTGGTACTTATTTAATCGACCCCGAAAGGATGAAAGGCAAAGTCAACCACGACGGAATTTGAACTCAGAACGTAACGACAGACGAAATACCGCTAAGCATTTCGCCCGGTGTGCTAACGTTTCTGCCAGCTCGCCTAAGATTTCATGATTTGCGATATTAAACATACAAATCTGCAAATACATACATAAATACATACATATAACAAAATACTTTGTTGTTGATGTTGAAATTCCAATGAAGGAAACTTGGATGTAGGTTAGAAATCGGTTCTTTCTCTATTGGCAAGAAATCTTGAAATAAACTGAGTAATAACATACATGCGTATAAATACATATATAAGCATACATACACAGATACATGCACACACAGACACGCATACATAAATACATGCATATATATATATATATATATATATATATATATATATATATATACTGGTATTCTTATACATACGTACACACATATACATACACACACACACGCATGCACAGTCATACATGTATAATTTTCTAATTGCTATAAACATGCCACTGTGTGTATGTGTGTATATATATGTGTAACTACATACGTGTATATACATACATACACACATACATATACATACTTATATATATATATGTATGTATATGTGTGTGTGTATATATATATATATATATAATATATATATATATATATATAAGTATGTATGTGTGTGTGTATGTATATATATATATATATATATATATATATATATGTATACATACACTGAGACCTTTATGTATGTATGTATGTAAGCATGCCATTTTCTAGTTGTTTAACATTTCTGCCTGCCATTCAGCCAGACAGTTGCACAGACGTACCGACTCACAGGCCGACAGTCCGACAGACAGTCAATCAGTCAGACTGATTGTAAAAAGATTTTAATTTGAAATTTTACGCTTCACTTTAAAAAATTTCTCTATTATTAAATTGTATTGTTTCTTTGATTTGAGTTGTATTATTTCCTCATTATTTGTCTTTTCACATATGTTAGGGAACCGTTGTCTCTTGTCTCTTTTCATTTTTTTCGTTCCTATTTCATTTTGGCAGTTTAAATTTTTTTTTTTTATTCAAGTTTAAATTTAAAAAGAAGAGAAGAAACAGAAGCATCAAACAGCATTTTTCTGCCTCTATTTATGCATTTAAAAAAACGAAATAAGATTTTTAAAAAATTGAACTATAAAAAAAAGAGAGAAAAATGTTTTTTCTTCATTATTATAATAGAACTGTTGTTGTTGTTAACGATGGTGTTGTTCTTGATGTTGTTGTTGTTGATGGTTGTGTACAATAACTTAAAAGGGTTGCCAAAGTACTTCATTCTTCAATTATGTTATTTAACAAAGCGAAATTTCGACGTTTCCTTCATATTTTCCTCCTCCTCCTCCTCCTCCTTATTCTCATCTACCTCTTTCTCCTCTTCTTCCTCTTCATCTTACCTCTGCTCCTGTTCCTCTCCCTCTGTTCCTTTTTGTACTTTTTTTTTTTTTTTCAAATTTTTCTTTACTCTATCCAACGTTACCATCCACTCACACAACGTAACACCGTACCCTGAAAAATACTAACCCCGCGCTTAGTTGCACCATCACCACCACCACAACAACAACAACAACAGCAGCAGCAGGACCATCATTACGAACAGCATCACTTCCGCCACCGCCACCACCGCCACCACCACCACCACCATTATGATAACTGACTGCAAACCCTACAGTCACCATGAGCCATATCAACACCACCAACTTTTAAGATAATGTTAACACGGCTAACGTCAACCATGACGATGACGGCGGCCACTGCCAAAACCCTTGCCCTTTTCCACCACCCATCTTCGATATTTCCATCGATACAAACATTAAAATAACATACTACCCTCGTCCTCATTGAAATTACCATTACCACTACTAACGCCCTGATTATCATCACCATCATCATCATCATCATCACGATCATCATCATCATGAAGGTCATCAGTACCACCGATACCGTCCCCACTACATTACCATCAAAATTACCATCACCATTAGCAACACCAAAGCCATTATGTTACCATCATTGTTACCATTAGCAACGCAAAAGACAACCATGACTACTATCAGTATCACCAGCGTCCACTATTACAAGGATGTCACTTCTAACACCGCGCACTACAACCAATACTTCTGCAAGAGCCGCCACAGACACTGGCACCAGCTTATATTGCAACCAAAATCGAAACGAGATTTACAAGCTTTATCATTTGCAAAACGCCTTGTGCTTTATGGCGTCTTTACCGAACCACTCCACAGAACCTCTGACCTGACCTGCTAGAAATAGCAATCGAATCTGTCTCAAATCATATTCTGTCATTAAATGAAATAGGAAGGATGCAAATTATCATATTCAGTGCCATTGTAAGGATATGGGATCACAATGCAAAAAAAAGGAAAAGAAAAGCAAGCACTAGAAAGCCAAAATTACCAGCATCTCTACCACCATCATCATTCTCACCACCACCACCACCATAACTATGACCACCACCACCATCATAACTACTATCACTACTTTTATCACAACACCACTGCCAATCCTCTTCATTACTACTACCATTATCACCACAAACACCACCAACACTACCATTGCTACTACTACCACTCTCACCACTACAACCAACGCTACCACCACCGTCACCGAAAATGCTACCGCCACTGCTACCATCTGCCACCGCCATTATCACCATCATCCCTACCACTACCACCACGATCACCACCACAACCACCACCTCTACTACTACGACGACGACGACCAACACCACCGCTACCACCATCACCGCCATTGTCAAGGTCATTCCTTCCTTATCAACTATCCCATTAACTCTTCTCAGTTGACACTAACACCTGTAAAACTTTGATTAATTTTAAAATACAAGAATCCATTTTGGAGATAAAATGTAATTGTCGACTGAAAAAAGGGAGAGGGAATAGGAGGGAGAGCAAGAGTTCTGTGTTCCGGTTAAGATTTGCTAAATATAGTAGTAGTAGTAGTAGTAGTAGTAGTAGTAGTAGTAGTAGTAGTAGTAGTAGTAGTAGTAGTAGTAGTAGTAGTAGTAGTAGTAGTAGTAGTCGTGGTGGTAGTTCTTATTTTTGTTGATGTCTTTTTCTTCCTACTGTGTTCTTATTTTCATTCTGGTAATGCGTATACAACTTCTACCCTTGCATACTTGCATATACTCCGACACATACATGTAATTATGTATGCATCTGCCTGCCTGCCTGTCTGTCTGCCTGTCTGCCCGTCTGCCTGTTTGCTGTCTGCCTGTCTGCCTGTCTGTCTGTTTGCTTGTCTGTCTGTCTATCTGTCTTTCTATCTAATATATATATATGCACACCATACTTCCAGATATACATAAATACACTCATACATACACACGTACATACATTCATGCCCAACAACGTATTCCTACAAACTTAAACTTACGCAGACATATAAAACTTAGATAAAACTTAGATACGTTTCGACCAGAGATTGGTCCAGGCCATGTCTAACTTAATAGCACCACCTGATAGGATTATTCGAATCCTGTTTAAGTCAAGTTTTGTTCAAGTAGTGAGTTCTTGTTGGGTGAGTTGTATCCAGTTTTGTTCAAGTAGTTAGTTCTTGTTGGGTGAGTTGTATCCAATTATGGGTGGCTTATCTGGTATTCTTTGAAGGAATCTATCCAGACTCTGTTTAAAGTTGATGGGATCCTTTTCCTCTTTGATCTCCCTCGGGACAATGTTAAATAGGTACATATATTTTCAAATATAGTTATACATCGAAGCTTACAAAAAGGCGTACGTACATACATACATACATGCATGCACATAGACATACATCAATAACATGTATATTGATAAATCACCACGTAGAAAAATAGATATACACTCACATTTATATACAAGCACAAACATGCACAAATATATATATATGAGAGAGGGATTCAACGTATACAGTGTATACAAGCATGTACACGTGGATGTATATATACAGACATTTACGCCAAATTATGCATACATATCGGTTCAGCAGCATTAATGGTGCGCTCCAGCATAGCTATAGGCGTACACGCTTGAAACAAGTAAAATAGTAAATCAATAAACATACATGCGCACTAACATATACTCTGACACAATACACGCATTCATATATATATTTGGAAAGCAAAAGTGAACGTAGAAAATGGTAAAATAATTTTATAAAAAACATTTCATTACCGGTTTCAGTCATTGAGACTCTTTCAACCGTAAGTATAGAAAACAATTAAATTTTGGAAAAATTGAAAAAGTTTTTTAAAAGAATATTTGCATGGTATTTAAATACAAGGGGTATCTTCCTTATTTCTGCCTGTCTCTGTATCTCTTGTTTACTCTTGTGGGTTCGAGGTCGTCGTGAATTCTTGGTAGGAAAGAAGAAGAAAAAGAAGAAGGAGGAGGAGGAGGAAAAGAAAAATAATAATGAGGAGGAGTAGAAGAAGGAGGAGGAAGAGAAGAAGGAGGAGGAGGAGAAGAAGAAGAAAAATACATACATGTAAATATGTGTGTATGTATGTTGCTGTAGAAAAATTTGAGTGTATGGGTAAAAGACACAGAAATGCATATGTATTCTATGTCGAAGGGTATAATTGTGTGACATGTAGCAGGGGTTCTACAAGAGTGAGTTAGAGAATGTGTGTGTTCATATGCTTGTATTGCATGAGAGTGTGAGCAACTGAAGAAGAGTATGTATATGCGTATGTTTATGCAAAAACAGTGTATGTTGAAAACTGTTTGCCAGTATAGAGCGTCGCGTATATGTATGTCTGTGTGAACTTAAAATAGAATGTGTAGAGCGATATAATAATTATTATATATATATATATATTATATATATATATATATATATATATATATTTATACGTGGATGTGTGTGTGTGTGTGTCCGTGTCTGTGTGTCCGTGTCTGTGTCTGTGTATGTTTGTGTGTGTGTGAGCGCGCTTTTCAATAGAGCAGTGGTGGGTATCTGGGTTCTCTGAAAGGTACTGCATTGGGTGTCTGTGTGCGGTTGTGTATAAAAGTGATGATGAAGTGGAAAAGTGAAAAGAGAGAAGACAAAAGCTACTTATTTATCATTTCAACATAAATTGCTTTCCAATTTCACAGATGGCAGTTCCAATGTGTTTCGATGTGTTCTTCATCATTCTATAGCATAATTAAAACAGTTTTTGGCTTGAACGATTATCACTGCAATTGCGAAACTACCTGACAGATCATTGCGCTACTTCATTGAATAGAACAAACAATGTACGACCAGAAAACTGCTCAGCAGATATGCGTTGCTGTGTCTCCATTAAAAGTTAAGTGTCTATCATCTTAATGGGATAAAAAACAAATTCTTTCATTTTTAACTTTACATTAGATTAAAATAAAACGGTTCTCTTGTAGAAGTACATAGATTTGGGCCGATTTTTTTTTTCTTTTTAAGAAATCATAAAGTATCATCTACGGAATTTTATTGAATCCGCCTTCTCTACCTCTTGCAAATACTGTATATATATATATTTATTTATTTTACAAATGTGAATAAAAGAAATAAAGTGAAATTTGAATTATAAAGCATATTTGTTATAGAATGAATTTATTTCCTCTCGGTTTTTAATGATTAGTACTGAATCATTGCAACTGACAAGAAAAGTAGCCTCTTCTGGATTTGCAAAAACCACATCACATCTCACCTAGAAGGCTACGCATTTGTTATCTATGAACAGGTGATAGTTTCTAAATATTTGATAAACATGGGAAATAATGACACTGCTAGACCTCCACGTTGTGAGAAATAATTACTGGTTGTGGCCATACCAGCATGGAAGGTATAATCCATATCTTTTTCTGCCCCAGGCATACCAACTTATCAAAAATCATCAATATTACTAAATTTTGATTTAGACAATCGCTAGTACCACAAACTCTGCTTTTCAACATGCAATTAGATGTTAGTGAGAGAATAAAAAGATTCCTATAATATTCTTTAGAGGTTAGTTACATAAAATGAACACCAGCTGATTTGAAACTTGGTCAATTTTACAAATGAGATAATGAATCTATGAAAAAGATGTGCGACTCCATATATGTTTTTATGTGGCTTTCATATTCATACTTCTGTGAGTTGTTTGGGAATCTGCGAGTATCTGAAAGATTGACATAGATAAGTTGGAATTCTATATTTGGATGTAGTGTAGGTGTAACATAAGTTTCTACGTGTGCTCCACCATGGTCGCAGTCAAATGACTGAAAAAAGAGGTATAGACCACACGTAAAACATTTCATCCACAAGAGGATTTGAACTCATGCACCGGCCAAGCATGACGTTTTTTCTTGGTTCGACTACCATCCGTGCAACATCTATATTCCTCTCTATGTCTATCATATCGTATGTCCTTGCCGTAAGGCTTCACTTTCATACACGCCAGCTTAATTTCTCCGTTTTTTTTTCCCCGTCCTTATACATTCGCTGCCTCCTTCCAAGGAATCTAACGCTCTTAGCTTATTTTTTCCTCGGGGCTGGCCAGATTGGAGCAATCTCGAGTACAACCAGCCGAAATTGCAAAGACAATCTGGAACTCGACTGAGGAAAGAAAACTTCGAATGACCCGTCCATGCTTTTTCTTGTCCCATTTTTTCTATAATCTGTCTGGATGTTTTGTTGTCTCCGTTTTGTATCCTTTTCTTATATATATATATATATATATCAATATAATATATATATATTTATGGTCGTCTATACCTCTTGAAACAACACCCAAATCTCTTTCAGTCTACCTCGTTAAAAACGGAGACATTCTCTAATGTGGTAATGTAGTCCTACGTGAACATATTTTGGGAGGTCTGGACGGAACGTTTTGGCCATCATTATCACCACAACACCATTACGGCCAACATTACCACTAATACTGCCGTCATCGCCACCAATGCTACATCCACTATCACTACCAACATCGCCACTACCACCAGCACCAGTACCACTACCAGCATCAGCACCACTACTACCGCCTCCGTTTTCATCGCCGCCGCTATCACCGCTGCCGCTACGACCACCGCCGTCACCACCACCACCATCGCCACCACCACCGCTGCCGCCACCACCATCACAGCCGCCATCACCAACATCATCGTCGTCACCACCACTACCACCGCCGCCGCCACTGCTACTGTCGCCCCCTCCTCACCGCCACCACCGCCACCATACACCCACCATCACCATGACAAATATCATCCTCATTTTCTTTCCCATCACCACAACCCACTCAACACCCATCACTACAAACATCAGCACCACAACTACCACGACTACAACCATTACCACATCCATCGACACTACAGCCGCTTACATCACTGCAACCACCTTCGAAAGCATCATCACAACCATCACAACAATCATCACTACTACAAACAAACGCTGACACCATAATCTCTACTACGGGACTACCTCAATCACCACCACAACCACTACCGCCACCACCGCCTTCTCTACCACCACCACCTTAACTACCGCCACCAGCATTACCTGTAGCCGCAGCCGCAGCAGCAGCACCACCACCACCACCACCTCACCCCCATCAGCCCTTCTACCTCAACCCTCCACTTCACCCCTCCACCTCACCTCTCCACCTCACTCCACTCACCGCTGCCAGATCCCCCCACTATTATGATAACTACAAACACCTTTCCATAATACCATTAACCATCTCCGTAAACCCGTTATCTTCACACACGTCTCTCATCTTTCTTCCACTTTGCATTTCGCCTCATCCCAGATCCTCTCCTAAATCACTGAATCGAACCTTTCTTGTCCTCTTTTTTTTTTCTACCCCTTTAAATCCGTGATATATAAAACTACACATTGAATATCAATGTTATTATTTACTAGCTTTCTGGTGGTGAGCTGGCAGAATCGTTTTCTTGCCGGACAAAGTCTTAGCGGTATTTCGTTCGACTTTACACTCTGAGCTTACATTCTACCGAGGTTGACTTTGTCTTTCATCCTTTCGGAGTCGATGAAATAAGTACTTAGTCAAGTACTGAGGTTGATATAATCGACTAGCTCCCTCCCCTCAAATCTCAGACCTTGTACCTGTAGTAGAAAAGCTTATATATTAGTTCTCAATTATCCGTTTCTTTCCGCTGAAGAAGGCCTCGCCAGGCTCCAGGCTCTAAGCTCTAAGCTCTGTCTCTCCTCTTCACACTAATGGCGCAAAAAATAAAAATAGGTAACAACAAAACGACAAGAAAAGAACAAATCCATCGCCAGTTTTTCGTACATCTTATAATCGATACACTTTGGATCAATTATATCCTGTTACTTTCGACATGATAATATTAATTTAAAACTGCATCTTTTATTTGTTGTTGCTGTTGTTTCTGTTGTTGTTGCTGCTATTGCTGCACTTAATCTAGTTGCAATTAATTCACCCATGTTGCTGTCTTGAAATAAACTTACACTGCAACAGCTCTCCTCGTTGCCAATGTTTTACTGCATTGAAAATTGCTGTATCAGTGCGTGCCAGCCTCACCATAAATACAGATAAAAACGAATGAAAGATAAAGACAAACTAAGATCTAATCCAATTATATACAGCAAGTACTATTGGTGAGATTTTTATTTTCGATTCATTTGGTAAAATGCTGATTCCGCAGACCAGAAAACCTATTACGGAAAAAAAAAGAGAAAGAGAAAAGAAAATAAAATGTGAAAACAAAGAAATGAAAAAATTAAAATAGAAAAACAAGTAAAAATAAAAATTAAAAATTAGAGAAAAAATTTAATTTAATCAGGAAATTGATTAGAATTCAATCAAGGTTGATCAATTATATTCTGTTCTCTTTAGAGGGTTGCTAGTAAGTCCAGTATGTGTCTCTGTGTTAAATATGCCTATCTATTCCTTAAAAGGTAACTTGTGAGCAATTACGTGTGTAATGCACCAATGAATGTCATTTAAAGATCTGATTGTCTTGTTTAACAGATCATTCGTAATCTGCTATATACACTTCAATGAACACAATTTTTCTAATTAACCTGATAATATATAATTCTAACTTCAGTTTTTTTTTTCTGTTGTACGTTTCTCAGTTTTGTTTGCTATTACGCTTTGTTGTAATTGTTGTTGCTCTGGTTGCTGTTGGTTTCCTGTTGTTTTGTTTTTTTTCTCTCTCCCGTCTCTTAATGCCTCAGGGTCTAAATACAAAGCAAAATCTACCAAGTATTTTACGGAGCTTTCAACATCCATTTACGAATATTCTTTGCTTTTTTTTTTTCTCTCACTGTTTAAATTTAAACCAAATAATTACATCATTATCTTAAAAGGAATAAAGAAAGAATTGTGTGCTAAGAGAAAACGCACATACACATTATATATATATATATATATATATTATATATATATATACAGAATGTACGTATGTATATATGTAGGAATTTAAGAAACAAACAGCAGAAGAATGATCTTTTTTCTAAAAAAAAAAGACAGTCAAAGGAATAACTGATCGATACTTAATATAGCAAGGCTTTGATGTCATCGCCACCTGCTGGTATTTGTTCGGAATACATCTATAGATTTATAATTTAATAAATGACATTTCTGAAATAAACGATTGCTAATCTAGTGATGTCGGTAAATACTGCAGGCTCCCATACAGCCAGTTCTTAGCTCCAGATTCAGCGAGGCTGAGGATGACAAACAAATAGCCCTACTCCTTGGAGAGACGAAGTCTTTATTACATTATCAAATACTTGTCTCCCTATTTAGCTACCTAAAATCATTATTGCTCTTTTTTAACATCCCTTTCATTCTCAATAACTAAGTAGGGGAAGTCAGGTGGTTGTGTAGATAGTATATCAGACTATGTGAGGGCACTTGACCTAGTGCACTCACGATCGCAAGATCGTGGTTTCAATTCCTGGACCGGGTAGTGAATCGTGTTCTTGAATAAAGTACTTCATCTCACATTACTCTGCGATCGCTTCAAAACTTGACGTGTGGTTGATTTGACGGAGAGAGTAAGCAAATGTACAACACATACATTTGATCAATATAAATGAATTATTTGAACAGGTTGTTCAGCAAGAAATTGCAGGATCATCATTCTTGTACTACGAGAGACTACCATCATCACATCCGACTATCTGCACATAAGTCATTAGTTAAATCTGCTGCCTTTCTGGCAAGAATACTCTATCATATATTGCCTCACTTCTGGAGCAGGTAACTTATGATCCTTTGTATATATATATATGTATATGCGTTTATGAATAATACTTATATATTATGTCACACATGTCCCTTCAGTTAGGCTTATAATCAAAGGAGATTTATATTTGTACCAATTCAAAGTTATGTCGTTCATAATCAAAGCTGGATGTAATTACTGAAATCAGATAAGACGGGGGTTGAAAATGAATAAAATTACTAAGAATATTTATTCTTGTTGCTTAAAACGTTGTGCTGTGCATTAGAAATTTCAAAGATGGTGTTCCTTTTAATAGATTCCTTTCACCTGCGGTGCTACTCACCTTTTGGTTTCTTTACATCTTTAAAATGACTACAAACTTTTGCACATAAAATGCCGATTCAAATTGGGACTGAAATTCGTTTCCTGTCAGTACGATACAATCGGCTTACTTCACATCTTGGGACAAGTGAAATAATTTAGTCTAAATTCTAATAAGAATTTGTGCAAAATGTTTTTCATTTTTTAGCTATATCTTGGGTCCTTAATTCCTTGATAGATCTGTAAAGGCGCCGTTTTGAGATGCGGGGTGTCTTGGCTATTTTAGGATTTAGAGTGTCCGTAACAATCCAGGTATAAGTACAGCCAATTTCTGCAAGAAGACGAGAAACAGAAAGAGTTAAAGGTAGATAAGAATCGACTCCAATCAGGACTTGTATTACACATATCAATCTTGATAGGATAAAAAACAAAACTGATCTCTGCAGAACAATTTCAACAAAGCAATCTATCAGATGCTCTAACGACTGTGCCACTTGGCCGCCTTGGTCAAGCAGTTTGTTCCTTGATGAAGACGGACATGTCATTGTAGTAAGGAGAGTTGAAACAAAAGAGAAGCAGAGACCCTTCGTAATCATATATAGTTCCTTCCGCTTGTAGATTCCACTTACCAAATGACTGGATCTGTGAATTGTATAATATTAAACGGACAGCGAATGCATGCATTTTTCAGTCTTCTACAACACAACACACACACACACGCACACTCAACATTCACACATATATATACATACATACATACATACATACATCATACTATATATATATATATATATATATATATATATATATATATATATATATATATATCTATCTAATATATATATATATATATACTTTATTTAAAGCAGCGCAGAACATTCAACAAAACCAGTTACTCGAGTTCCCGTTGCTTTTCATCGGACAGTTAGAAATAATTCTAACATATCTGTATAACTAGTAGATTAGGAGCAGTATATATAAATATATATAATATATATACGTATGTAATATATATACATTATATATTATATATATATATATATACATATATATATATACATACTTATATATATATATATATATATATATACATACTTACATATATATATACATACTTACATATATATATATATAGATACTTACATATACATTCATACATACCTACATACCCACTATATACATACATATATTTCAGTGATTTAAAGATATTTATATTGTTATCTTTTAAAGCATATTTACTGATGGTTTTTGAAGCATATATAAATATTTCAAAAGGTTCAAACCGAAGTATATTTTTCATGCTTCTCTCTCTATATATATGTATATATAAATAAATAAATATATATATATCTATATATATATATATATATATATATTATATATAATCTTTATATGTGTATATATTATACATATATGTATATACACATACATACAAACACACACACACACAAGCACACTCACATATGCATACATATATATGCATTTATGCATATGCATAATACATATTAACAACACCCTAGAGATACGTCCTTCAGTATGATTCATGTTTTCACAAGATTCCTAACATTAAGCAATAATTATATATACATATATATACATACATGCATACATACACAGATACGTACACACACACAAATATATAAATATATACATATATATAAATAAGTATATATATATATGCACTATATGTATATACATATATATACATATACTACCCATACATGCATATTATATATATATATATATATATATATATATATATATATATATATACATACTTATATATTATATGATATTTATGTATATTTGAAACTTGCTGCAAATGATGAAAGTGACAAGCAATCAAGATAATTGCAATATGAGAAATAATTCTAACATATTGTATAACTAGTAGATTAGGAGCAGTTTATATGTATTATATATAATATATATATATACATACGTATGTAATATATATATATACATGTTTATATATGTTATGTATATATGTATATATATATCTATATATATATATATATATATATATATTATATATTATAGATATATATATATATATATATATGATATACACTATTACTCTACTTGCACCTATGCTTATATGTAATCGTGTGTGTGTGTAAAAAGTCCAACATTTGTGCATGCACCCGTTTATATACATAGACAAGATAATATAAGGTATTACATTGATAATGAAAAAGAAAAAGAAAAAGGGGGGAGAAAATAAAAAATAGAAGTGTAATTTTAATTCCTTTTCGGAGAATGAAATAATTTGAAAGACTAAAGAAAAAAACCCCAAAAAAGCAAAAAAACAAGCGAGAAAACTTCAACTTAACGAAACGAAAATAAACATAAAAAAGAGCAAAAGACACATGAAAAATCTAGACATCGAAATATAAAAATGTTCCTCTTACCAGAAAAAAATTATATATATATATATAATATTATATATATATATATATATATATATATATATATATATAATATATATATATATATATATATATAATATATATTTATATCCGTATATATATATACATATATATATATGTTCATGCATATGTATACACACACATAATACATATATATATATGTATGTATGTGTATATATATAGAGGTTCGCATTGCTATTTGTTTCAATTCTTTATTCATATTTACATTATAAATTATTTACATATTTACAAATGCAAATTATTTGAAAGAGTTATTCATTCAAATGATAAATTCTTATAAAATGAATATTTATTCAAGTTTCTATAATTTTCTAATTTTTTTTGTCCATTTTTAGCAAATCTTTTGCTGTCTCCACCGCCTTTCACTCACCTGCCACTTCTTAAAATTGTTGTTATATGATTGTGGTGAGGATATGAGGTGGGGGGGTTTGTTGGTATAAATATTCATCGGACTGTCCCTCTCTAAGGCTAAAATTAACAAAACAAATCCAGATAATATATATATATATATATATATATATATATATATATATATACATATATATAAATGCATAATCATGATCAGCACAATTCCATCATTATAACAAGCTATATTTTGATTAAAATGTCGATATCCATGCGCACATATACATACATACATACATACATACATACATACATATATACATATAATTATACGTGTAAAACACACACATATATATATATTTCATATATGTATATGAAATATATATAACTGTTCATAAATATATATATATATAATATATATATATATATATAGATATATATGCATACATATATATGCATATATATATATGCATATATATATATATATATATATATATATATATATAAAGAAATAAAATAATATACATGCGCACAAGCCACACCACATCTACAAGAGTTGCACACATGCACACACAGATGCACACAACAACAGATATACACACTTACAGAATAATAGATACATCATATACACAAAATCAATTCATATTAAAAAACATCAAGCACCATTTTGATAATATATCCGTTTGCAATCGCACATTCATACACACACACACACGCATACACACATGCCCACAAACTTACACACACACGCACTCATACATGTATACATGCATGAACACATACCTCAATGACACGTGTTCAAAATTTTATCACATGACAAGCAAGATTTTGATAAAATTAACATTATAACTCCTTAAAGTTATTTATTCAAATATTCTCATTGTTCCCCCTCTTTCCCCTTACACAACCCACACTTTCATATAGTTCGAACTAGAAAACTCTCACCACTATTCCTGTCTCTAACACTCACACCCCCCCTCAACCCCACCAGCTGGCATCCTTAAAATAGTTCTTAGTTTCATAGTCCAAATCAGATTATTTTCTACCCAGCTATTTTCCCATGGTTTAGGCTTCAGTTGTATTTGTCGATTGTCAGTTCAGCCCTTCTATGTTTTATGTGTGAATATAAATATTATTACGTAGATATGGACATATATAAGTGTACGTGGGAAGGTAAACATACACACATTATTATTGTTATTATTATTATTATTATTATTATTATTATTATTATTATTATTATTATATTATTATTATTATTATTATTATTATTATTATATGTATCGATATATGCATACATATACATATAAACATGTGTGTATGTATATATATACATACATACATATATATATATATATATGTATATATGTGTGTGTGTGTGTGTGTGTGTGTGTGTGTGTATGCATGTAGGAGAAGACATGAGTTTCTAATTCATTTATCTTTCTCATCTATTGTCAGTCTTTTATTTTCATACTTAGCGATTTGTTAATAATACACCAACCTCCACCATGATTGTATACGTTCTCACCTCACTCCATCACCATCTTTCATCTCTTTCATATCTTATCATCAACACCATTTCCATCATTATCATCGGCATCGTTGTCGTTTTCATCGCCGAGATCTTCATGAAGAAGCTGATGATGTGAATGATGACGATGATGATGAAGGTTAGATGGTGATGATGATGACGACCATGATCATGATTATCATGATATTCCCTCCTCTTCATCATCATTACCACCACGATCCTTCCGTCTCCTCCTCTGCCTCCGCACAATCGACATCATTCTACTTTACATTCCGTCCTTTGCGCCTACACCATCACCATCACCACCACCACCACCATCACCTTCATTATCATGATGAGTGGCCAACGTTACACTCAGTACGAACACAATTACACCATCTTTATTTATGATCATCACTCACAATCTATCCTCCATTTCTACAACCATTTCAATCACAAACCCTACTACCATTATTCACACCAAACACACACACACACACACCACACACACACACACATTATCTACTGCCATTGAAAACGACAAGCTCCACTTCCACTCCCCACCACCACCGCTACAACCGCCACAATCACCACTACCGCCACTACTACTACAACTACAACAAAAACAACTACTATTACTACCACCGTCACTACCACTACAACCAGCTTCTCTTCCTCCTCCACTTCATCCTCACTTTCCCTCTCCTTCTCCCTTTCCTCCTCCTCCTTGTCCTCTACTACTACTACTATTACTACTACTACTACTACTACTACTACTACTACTACTACTACCACGGCAGCAGCGACACCACTAGTACCTCCACAATATCAGCAAAACATGAACAACACCACAAGAAGAAAAACTACAACACCACTTCAACTACTACAATTACCACCACCAGCAAACATCATTACTAACACACCAACAACTACCACCACCACTAATAGAACAACTACTACTACTTCTATGACTAATACAACTACTACTATTATAAACAACTCCACCATCACCACAATCACCACCACTATTTCACCTGCTACTAGATCTCGCACAAACTCTACAACCGCCACCACAACTACTAGCAGCAGCACCATCTCCATCAACACCACCATTGCCACATCATCAATACCATCATAGCTGCCACCATAGCTGCCACCATTACCACCTCCACAACAACATCAAAATATCAAAATTTGATCAGTTCGCAGCGTCACCTACATGGTGTCTGCGGCAGAAGAGGAGACAACTGCTCCGAAATGCTGGCAGCTCACAGTCTAGGTACGTGGCACTGCAAACTGATTTAGGTGTGTCGATACCATTTGTATACAGTGAGAAATTTTCTCAATAACAAAACACAGTGAATAGTTTGTTCTCCAATTCGAACGTACCTCAAGCATATTTGAACTGGTAATAACATGGCATTTAGATAATCATTCGTGCTTGGAATTTTAAAGTATTTATCTCTTTAATTTATATGACAATGGGTGGATTATAGCCTCGGCGGTTACGTGTGTGTAACGAACAATCAATGGTTGGCGGGGTTCCTGACAGTGAAAGTGACAAGTGAGTGGTTGTATCTTGATAAAGAGTAAATTTCTCAAGGGGCCTTGTTTACATCTATTATATACGATTATATATATCCTGCAAAGATATATATATATAAGATACACACACACACACGCACACACACATAGACACACACACACGCACTCACACGCACAGTACAGTGGCGCGCACACATACATATATGCACAATACAGGCGTACATAATACACACACAGACACACGTACTCACACGCACAGTACAGAAGCGCGCACACATAATGCATACACACACACACAAATACATTCACATGTACACATACATATACATATACATACACACACATACATGCATGCATGCATGCATGCATCCATCCATAGATATATACATATGTATCTATACTCGTAGAAAGATTTGCTTTAATTAAAAATTATTAATGACATCAAAATTCTTTAAAAAGACAACCCTGAAAGACGTTAACCTTTTGGAAGGAAGTTCTGGTAGTGTGTTAAGCGCTTTCGCTGTTTACAATTTTCAAACACCAGTACTATGGCATAATTGGTATAGAGCAGGTTGTTTATCGTTGCAGTCTTGATTGTTTCTGGTTTAATTTCCGATTGAGAATTCTTATAAAGTATTCTACTTTTGCCTTTCGTAGTAGATCCTTCTTCCTTTAGTTTGAAAAAGAAAAGATTCTGAATTTTCCATTTGCATTAATGCCAAGTTGTTTTATCATGAAACATGTCTAAGAGACGAATCTTTGATTTGTTGCTTATGTACGGGAATCGGGTTCGAAGATGCTTAACGCCATTATTATAAAATTATACACCGGAAATGGGGCGAATTGCTTCAGGATTCCTTTGGTTTCGCATAGTTAGGTGATCTAGAGATTGTAGAATAGTGCTTTATTATAATTGAAAAGATATGATTTACTCTCATGGCGACACTTGGAAATCTTATCGTAATTTCTATTTACAATTTCTGTTGTAGTTAATATTTGAGACCTCTCAGAGAGATTTCAAGGCTTCAGGGTAATGGCGGACGTTTTCCTTACACAAGTTACTAACCTTGATATCTGCAACAGAATTACTCCATGTAAACAAACCCAAGGGTCAAGTGTTAAACTGGGTGATGAATTACGTCTATCACCTAGGAAAAAGTGCAACTTCTTTGATGAGCTTAAAGATAGATTCTGTGTGCGAAATTTCACATAAAGTTTTGGTTGATGTTAGGATATAGTAGACGACACTTGTTCAAGTGTTACGCAATGGAGTCGAACACAAAACTACGTTGTTAAGCAAACATCTGAGTCACACCGCCACAGCTGCACCAATAAATTGTGGGTTGATGTTTATTTATTTAGACCAAAGAGCTAGCACCAGTAATTTGAATATGGGTTTTTCATCAATGATGATACTTCATAACAATCATTCGAAACTCATTAGCAAGTGTCCACTCTAGAAATACTTCCGGTGTATCAAGCTTGAAGGAAATACTTACGAAAATACTTTGGACAGACAAAAAAAACACTCAACAACAATGTAACAGTTATCAAAAATATCCAGAACGTCAAGAGTTACCGTACCGTCTGTATCTTGCGAAAAACCATCATGGTCTTGTAAATTATTCTGTTTCTACAGGGAATCGAAACCGCATTTAAGCATTCATTTAAAAAAATCTATCTCTATACTATAACGAATAGCTACTTTGATTGATAGAAAAAATTAAATATAGTCAGGAAATTATGTTTTTTCTTCGTTATTGGAGACACTTTGATAATAAAATTTTGTTTTTAAATTTTCTCTCTTGTATTTTTGTTTTATGTCCTAATCGCACACTTGAAAGATTTTCTTTAAAAATGTCAAAGTCTTGGTAACAGAAATTCCTTAGCGAAAAGTTTCTATCAAAGAGAAGCGAGTTTGGTACGAAGTAATTTTGTTATTTTTTGTGGTAACAAAAAGAAATTAGACGAGTTTTTTTAAACTGTCAAAGAGTGAAGAAAAATGGTTCAGTTTTAAAATTGGTTGGAGAAAATCTAGTTGAGATTGCAGCAATGCATGCCTTTGGAAATTATAATTGTAATGATAGGATGAGGAAGAAGAGGAAGGAGGGGAGAAAGAGGAGGAGGAAGAAAAGGTGGAGGTTTCTATATTTCGTTGAAGTGAGATCAGGTAAATATCTAAGCAATAGTATCTGCTCAAGTTTGTCATATGTTTACACAGACAGACACACACGCACACAGACACACACACACACACTCACACATGCGCCTATGTATATGCTTGAATGCGTGTGTGTGTATGTGTGTACATGTTTTTGTGCTTGTGTAATTAAAGACTCATATTTATGCAAACATTTGCGCACAAACCACACGCATTCACCGTGCGTGCGCACACATACAAATGTGTATACACACAAACATACACGCACACGCGCACATATATATACACATATATACGTACATACATGCATACACACATACACATACACACACACACATACATATATATATATATGTATACATGCGAATGGTTTTTTTATAAACGGTGCCGTGTTTTACAATCCTCTAAATAATAATAATGGTATTTTTATATATGGTTAAAGCTTATGGCGATCACCGTGCATTGACTAAGGAAAATAGTCTAATAAAGCGTCATATAAGCCCTCGACAGAAAAAAGAAGGTTTTCCTATCCGCGTGGGACTCGGATCCACATCCCTTTGTTTTATATATATATACGTAAATTTAATTGCCATATTAAAGTGGCTGTTCTATATTACTACGAGTATAACACCAGGTAGATCTTCCGCCAGCTGATTATCGGTGCGACACTGCACTCTTTATATACAATATATATTGCTAGCGGGAGAGCGAACCCCTACCATCCTCTAGCAGAGAACAGGATCGTGAGACTGACACAGTTTCGAGCTGGTTGGCTGATCCTCATTTGCGAGCAGCTGGTCACCAGAGCTATAGCCAGGGTCGGCTCCAGCGAGCAATATATTGTAAACAAAGTGGCAATTGGTTACTGATTTGCAACAAGCTTTCACTCTGGTGACAAGGTGCTCGCGACTGAAGATATGACAACCAGCTCGAAACTAAGTCAGTTTCGCGATCCTGTTGTCTGCTAGAGGATGGTAGGGATTCGCTCCTCCTGCTATATATCTTTATATATAAAAGTGAAGTTGTGTGTCTGTCTCCTACGATTTAGATTCCTAACTACTCCCACATTTTTCGGTGCAGTTTAACCAAAACCGGGTATCTTATAGTCGTGATTCATATCGAGCCCTTCTGGGTATTAGCGCGCGTCTATGATGAGTCTACGATTTTAAAAAAAATTTACCATCATTTTTTTCCATTTTAATGCATTTTTTCACTATTATATAAGGAAAGTAACTCTCTAAAAATGTCTACGATGAGTCAACGATTTAAAAAAAATTTACCATCATTTTTTTCCATTTTAATGCATTTTTTCACTATTATATAAGGAAAGTAACTCTCTAAAAATGTCTACGATGAGTCAACGATTTAAAAAAAAATTTACCATCATTTTTTCCCATTTTTAATGCATTTTTTTGCTATTTTTTTGCTATAACTCTCTAAAAATGCTTATATAGTTATTTCCCTTACAAACCCGAGCAACGCCGGGCGATACTGCTAGTATATATATAATAGGCTTCCACACAATTTGCGTTCATTATAGTAGAAAGCACTTGACCAAAGTGTTGGACTGTGGGGCTGAACCCGAAACCTAATGGTTGCAAAGCGAGCTCCATAACGACAGAGTCATACCTGCAGACATTCAGTTGTTTAATCAACAGAATTAGCTACCCATTGAAATAAGTGGCTGAGTATTCCACAGAAACGAATAAACTTAACGTAATTCTCAGAAATAATCCGTGTGAGGGAATGTGTGATGGGGCTGTACTTTTGAACGGCAGTTATCAGCTATCTCCCGCACAGTTTCCGTTTCATGAAGGAAATGGTAAAAAAATGTTTTCTCAAATGGTAAAAGATGTTTTCTCAAACTGTCACATAATGGGATCGAACACAGGATCTAGTGATTGCGAAGCGAACATCTTAACCATCCGGCCATATTGCGTTCTCGACAACAGCAGCAGCAGCAGCAACATCATCATCACATTCATCATCACCATCACCATCATCATCACCATCACCATCATCATCATCATCATCATCATCATCACCATCATCGTCATCATCATCATCATCATCAACAACAACATCGAACTCACGAGCTTCAGCAGCAGTGAATGCATGAAACGATATGTTTGCTGGAGGCTGGTCAAACGCCCACTTCCCTAAAAATATGCATATGTATGCATAAGGTAACATATGCCAATACGCTCATGCATGCATGTATTTACGTATGTGTGTGTGTGTGTGTGTTTTCTGTGTATCACGTATATTTGTCTTTTCCCACCTCCACCACAACCACAGTAGCATCGATATTGTCAATTTATGAGAAATGAAATCATACAAGTAGAAACTTGCAGAAAACCTCCTCAGGTTAACTTTATGAATAATAAAGACCAAGCTGGAACATTTATCAAACTTATCTTTTCTTGGCCCTTTCACATCTCACCAAACCTCACTGTCTGTATATATGTCTGTATGTGTATTTGTGTATGTGTGCATTTGTAAATTTGCGTATGCGTATGCGTCTGTGTGTAGATGCGTATTTGTAACTTCCACTTCTTATGAAACCATGCATATGTATATATGTTTGTGTGTGTGTTTGTATGTGTGTGTGTATGTGTGTGAGTGCGTGTGTGTGTGTGCGCGGGGGTTTTACAGCTCAGCCTTCCACGATGTTTGTGTGTGTGCGTATGTATACGTATTTGTGTCATGCGCATGTATATGTCTGTGCATATATATGAATATACATGTGTGTATGCATATGTGTTTGTGTGTACATATATGCATATGTATTTGGGTATGCATAAGTGTGTGTGTGTGTGTATATGTGCATATGCGTATATATTAGATATCAGCATACGTACATGTATGTATGTGTGCGTGTGTGTGTATGTATGTATGTGTCTGTAAATGTGTGTCCGTATATTTTTCTGTATATAAGCGTATGTGAATCTGTATTTGTATATGCGTTGTTATATGTACCTGTGTGTGTACGTGTGTGTATGTACTTGTGTGTGTGTGTGTACTTGTGTGTGTGTACTTGTGTGTGTGTACTTGTGCCATTCATTTCACACCAAATCATATCTGTCTGTATATGTATGTATATTTGCGCCTGCATGCGTGTATGTGCGTTAGTAGGTGTGAGTATTTGTGACTTTTACATCTCACCAAACCATGTGTGTGTATTTATGTATGTATGCATGTATGTAGTAAATTGTGTTCGTGTCTACATGTGTGTTTACGTCTACGTGTCTGTCTGTATATTTTTGTGTGTGCATGTGCGTGTGCATGTGTGCGTATATTTGTATATATTTGTACTATTTATGGTTTGCACATACCCTTTGTTCCTCTGTGTATGTGTGAGAGAGTTTGTGTGTGCGTGCGTGTGTAAGTGAGAGAGTGAGTGTGCGAGAATTTATGTGTTTGTGGGGCGTGTATAATTGTGTGTATATATGGCCTCTGTATTTATGTTGCTTTGTGTTTTGTGAGAGTCTGAATACGTGCGCACGTTTAAGTATCACTATGTGTGATACTGCGTGTATATGTATATAAGTATATGTGTGCATGAGTCAGTGTATATGTCAACTGTATTTGCATTTTATGCATCTGCTTCTGAGTGTGTGTGTGTGTCTTTGTGGCTTTCCTTTATGTTTCTGCGTGTGTACGACTGTATGTGCATATATATGTATGAATGTCTCAGTGTGTTATTTTGCATTTCTGTTGTATGTTTGTGCGTGTCTTTCAAATGTGAGCAAACACATGACGTATATGACTGTCTTTTTATGTGTGTGTGTGTGTGTGTGTGTGTGCCTACTTGTATATGTGTGTGTGAGATCTTTGTATGCACATGCATGTATATACCTATTACATATAACCGTACCATGTACGGCATGCATGCTATTTTTGCACGCATACGTGCATTTGATATATGAATGCGTGTGATTGTGTGCGTCCGCACGCGCGTGTGCATATGTAGGTAACATTTGGTAGGATATTTTTGCAGTCATGAGGATTTTTCTGGCCATAGAAATTCCAAGCCAAGTCGTCTCTTTAGCATTTCAACGGCTGGAGCCGCGAAATGCTTTTACCATTATCGTCCATCCCACCCGAAAGAAATGACTGCATTATCTCATGAATCAACTTCTATCCTACCTGAAGTTGTCATACAACACGTGACAAGAAATATAAGCTTACTGTGTACCGCTAAAGCAACAAAGTTTTTCCTTGTATCCGCCAAAGAAAAGGTGTAACACATTTCTCACCGACTTCATACATCGCCAAGGATTTGTTTGCATTCCAATATTTTCATGTTCAAATAGTTATTTCCTTCTTTGCTAACTCAAGTTTCAGATGTTTACTTTGCATAGAAGCAGTATACATTTGACTCTGTCTTGTGGAACTTCAGTGAAGAACACGACTGTTATTAAGCCGGGCTCTGACCAGCCCAGCATAAAATTAAATATTGATGCATCTTAATTCCAATGTTTCATTGAACTTGATAATTCTGATGCCACCCATCTTCATCCCAGGATATGGATGCTCATCCTTATTTCATAATTGTCTTTTTAAAATTCTATTGTCTTTTTAAAATTCACTCTCCAAACTCAGTTGGGAATTTGCTTTCACTGACCACTCGACTATGAACAAGTTACTAGAATTACGTGGCTTCTAGCAAAGGTTTGCATCAGCCTGCAATGACATTGGCCATGTCATGACATAACAGAGACCCCCTACTCGACCATATAATGCTCAAAGTCATGTCAGTGCATACTGTACTATGATGAAAGCAATTCGTCATCGTTGTCTTTTATGTTGACTAACCCTCATGTTTCTTCGTCCCGAAAATCGAAGGATTAGTCTGTGGACAGGTGTGCGCACTAACTGATCTGGTCTCTTAGAAATAACGCGTATTTTATTACATGCTCTCCCTTGCCTGATGTAGAAGGTTTCTCTTCATTATCAGCGAGAACTGCATTTAGATGTTCTACAAGAAAAAAAAAACATTTATCGCTTTGACAGTACACAGGTATGTCACTTTCTTTCTCAATCGCTTCTGTGTAACACTTTTTGGTAGAGAGGCATTTGTTTTTATCATATGATACTGCCAAGCGGTCTTTCTATTGTTTAAATGCTTCATGTGCAAAATCCATCAGTTGTAAGTTATGTTTGTAAAAGATGAAATATTCTTTTATTTTATGTGTATGGTCGTCCATTGTCTATAATCCTTAAAAATTTCTTTCAACTGATCTTATTAGAATTATCTCTTTTGCATGATATTTTTGAAGCCAAAAACCTTTAGAGGAGGTGTTTTCATCTACTAATTGCTTGGATAATCTCATTGGATCGAAGTTTTACCACTCACTGAATCTCATATGTAAGGATCTTCTAAATGTGTATTTAATCGGCAGATTGCTCTATGGCGATACTTTTCCTCAGCCACATTTTTGTGACATATTCTTATTGCTGTCCACCTGGTATTACCTCCCCTTACTGTCTCCTATCTCTGCTTTATTCATCACGTATTAGAGTTGCCGTTTATTTTATTTCTGGTTTTACTTTATTCCATGACTTGACAAGACATTGATTAATAGATATTCCAACCGTGACCAAACTATCTTTTTAGAAATAAGTACGAAGGTATTATTCAATATATTCTTTCCTTATTTAACTAACATTGGGTGTAATTGAAGAAAACTCGACTGTAATTTCTTGCTGGACTACTTGCCTCATAGAATTACTCTCAGGTGTCATCATGTGCCAAAATGACTATCGTTGCTGCTGTATTGTTGTTGCTATTGTTGATAGTGGTGGTCATGTTTTTGTTATTGTTGGTGCTCACCTAATTGTTAATGCAAATATTGTTATAGTCAATTATCTATTTTATATTGCTGTTCTTATTGTAGCTATATTGTATATCATTGTCGCTGTCGTTACAACGTTGGCTTTGTATCCGTGTTACTGTTCTGCGGAGTCTTGATGCCATTATTCTTGTAGTTGTTGTCGTTGTTGTTGTTATTGTTATTATTATTATTATTATTATTATTAGTAGTAGTATTATTATTATTATTATTATTATTATCGTTATTATTATTATCATTATTGCAA
>NC_043002.1:28534018-28544018 GCF_006345805.1 Octopus sinensis | reverse complement strand
GAAGGTTTGTTGCCTTCTGGTACAAAACACTTCACTTTACGTTGTCCTTGTCCATTCAACAGCAAATTAGAAACCCTACGATGGTTTGGTGCACCGTTTAGAGGGAATGTTGTGATCTCTGCCCTTATATGCTGTAGAAACTGGATAACCTATCCTATGAATCCTCGGAGTCGACACAGTAATGTCCCAGGGATTGATGACGATGATTTCTTTACCATTGTTCTTCATTGATAATGCTGAACCCAGAATAAACTCCCCACTTGCCTATTGGTTATGTATTCCGTCCTAAAAGTTAAAGAGAAATCTGATACGAGATTGTAGTAGCAGTAGTAGTAGTTGCAAAAATGGCAGCAGTTTAAAAAAGTACTAGTAATTGTAGTAGTAACAGTGGTTATAATGATGATGATGATAGTAGTAGTAGTTTTAGTTCAGTTGTATAAATGATCATAATGATGGTAGTAGTAGTAGTAGGCGAGCTGGCAGAAACGTTAGCACGACGGGCGAAATGCTTAGCGGTATTTCATCTGCCGTTACGTTGTGAGTTCAAATTCCGCCGAGGTCGACTTTGCCTTTCATCCTTTCGGGGTCGATAAATTAAGTACCAGTTACGCACTGGGGTCGATGTAATCGACTTAATACCTATGTCTGTCCTTGTTTGTCCCCTCTGTGTTTAGCCCCTTGTGGGTAATAAAGAAATAGGTAGTAGTAGTAGTAGTAGTAGTAGTAGCAGCAGCAGCAGCAGCAGCAGCAGTAGTAGTAGAAGCAGTAGCAGCAGCAGTAGCAGCGGTAGTAGTAGAAGCAGCAGCAGCAGTAGCAGCAGTAGTAGTAGAAGCAGCAGCAGCAGCAGCAGTAGTAGTAGTAGTAGTAGTAGTAGTAAGTAGTGGTGATGGTGGTGGTGGTAATGATAATACTATTATTATTATTAAGGCAGCGCGCTGGCAGAATCGTTAACATGCCGGACGAAATACTTAGCGGTGTTTCGTCTGTCTTTATGTTCTGAGTTCAAATTCCGCCGAGGACAACTGTGCCTTTCATCCTTTCAGAGTCGATTAAATAAGTACCAGTTATAATCGACTTAATCCGTTTGTTTGTCCTTGCTTGTTCTCTCTGTGTTTAGCCCCTTGTGGGTAGTAAAGAAATAGGTATTTCGTTTGCCGTTACGCTCTGAGTTCAAACTCCGCCGAAGTCGACTTTGCCTTTTATCCTTTCGGGGTCGATGAATTAAGTACCAGTGAAGCACGGGTGTCGATGTAATTGACCTATCCCTACCCCCAAATTTCAGGTCTTGCGTCTATAATAGAAAGGATTATTATTATTATTATTATTATTATTATTATTATTATTATTATTATTATTATTATTGTTATTGTTATTATTATTGTTATTGTTATTGTTATTATTATTGTTATTATTGTTATTATTATTGTTATTATTATTGTTGTTGTTGTTATTATTATTATTATTATTATTATTATTATTAATATTATTATTATTATTATTATTATTATTATTATTATTGAGTGAGAGAGCAGTTCATGCCATCAAAGTGACACTGGGGTAAAATATACGAAGCCCAATATACCCATCATGACTACCCGTCTGATAAAGGTACACCAGGCACATGCATCACAACCATATGTGCGCGACATGGTGATCTCATATCAAGATAAACAGCACATGACCTTGCAGGTGGGGCCCAGTTAGAATTTTCTTCAGGTTGAGTAGCCCATCCCGCTCAAACGGTCCCTGAATAAGGGTTGTTTAACGATGTTGAAAGAACCACCATGTTTCCAGAGGTGAACTATTCAAACCCCAAAGAATCCCTCTCAACACATGCTATGATGCTCCCCCACTACTTCGCTCGTGATCAGAGATGCACATATCGTCAGCCACTAAGGGACCATGCTCAACTGGTTAAGGTCAAACAACTGACAAGCAAATCTGTGGTATTGAGCAGGAATATTTGCTGTACCCATCTTTTATACCAAGACAAAACAATGTACATGATAACACTTCCAATCAGTTAAGATCAGAAGCCATGAGAGCCACTGCCTGGTACTGCATCAGGGCATTTTATTATTATTATATTTTATTATTATTATTATTTTATATTATTGAGTGAGAGAGCAGGTTCATGAAATCAAAGTGACACTGAGGTAAAATATACGAAGCCCAATATACCCATCATGACTACCCGTGTGATAAGGGTACACCAGGCACATGCCATCACAACCATATGTGCGCGACATGGTGATCTCATATCAAGATAAACAGCATATGACCTTGCAGGTGGGGCCCAGTTAGAATTTTCTCAGGTTGAGTAACCCATCCCGCTCAAAAGGTCCCTGAATAAGGGTTGTTTAAGGATGCTGAACGAAACACCCATGTTTCCAGAGGTGAATTATTCAAACCCCAAAGAATCCCTCTCAACACATGGCTATGATGCTCCCCCACTACTTCTTGCTCGTGATTAGAGATGCACATATCGTCAGCCACTAAGGGACATGCTCAACTGGTTAGGTCAAACAACTGACAAGCAAATCTGTGGTATTGAGCAGAATATTTGCTGTAGCCCATCTTTTATACCAAGACAAAACAATGTACATGATAACACTTCCAATCAGTTAAGATCAGAAGCTATGAGAGCCACTGCCTGGTACTGCATCAAGGCATTTATTTATTATTATTATTATTATTATTATTATTATTATTATTATTAGAAGTAGTAGTAGTAGTAGTAGTAGTAGTAGTAGTAGTAGTAGTAGTAGTAGTTAGTACTTAAGTAAAAGAGCGCTAGCAGCAGTATTGGCGAGGGCTGTATCGAGTGATATTGGTAGAATTTCTGATATGGTCGTAGTAGTTATTTAACCTCAGTTTAGTCCTGACATACCAGACGTACGAGGAAAAGCCTTCCAACCGTGATTGTCGCGTCGATATATATACAACAAAGACTGAAGACGGTAATATGTGATCTCTGGTAAATACGGTTGCAATTTTAATCGGATATGCAACTGTATTGAAGCTCCTCCTCCATACAGTGATGTTGTGGTGTTCATGCTGTATTCCAGGAAGCTATATTACATAGTCATCTGGAGTTGGTTTCATAAACGCATTTAGTTAATGTTATTTCTTCATTTTTCAGGTTCTTTTTTTTTATTCCATTTTTTTTGCATTTATTTATGGATTACACAATTGATGACGATGAATGTTTAGCCCCTCCTCCTCTGTCTACTCTACTAGCTCCTCCTTTTCTTCTTCTTCTTCTTCTTCTTCTTCTTTTTTCTTTTTTTTATCTTTTTCTTTTTCTTTTTCTTTTCCTTTTTCCTCTTCTTCTTCATTTTAAAGCCTTACTTTTTTGCTTATTATTATTATTATTATTATTATTATCATTATTATTATTACCACTCCTACAATTAATGCAGTATGTATGCATGTATATATGTGTTCATATGTATATATAAGTTTGTGTATATATACATATACATACACACATATACTGATACAAATATATATATATATATATATATACATATATATATATATATATGTATACTTATACATATACGTATATATACACACACACACACACACACACACATATGTAAATGTATATTTATTCATTTGTGCTTATATACTTCTCATTTTATTTAGCTCCGTATTATACATCGCTTACAGGAAAAATGTTGGCCATCAATGGACACAGAGGCTACTCCGTCTCCCCTTCCTTCTTTCACCATTATTGTTATTATCCTAATTTTTTTTGTTGGTAATGGAGGAGGGATTACTTTTATTTCCAGGTAAAAGAATGCCAAACACAAGTCAGATCACTTGTTCGAATCTTGGACGAAACAATAAATAAATAAAACAAGAAACTAAAAAACTAAAAATGCTAAAGCAAATTCACACATAAAAACTCCAATAAAACTCATAAACACACGCAAAAGCATAGTGGCACACACTACACACACACACACACACACGCACACACACACACACACACCACACACACACACACACACACTGACACACACGGAAACACATACACAGTTACACACTCCCATACATACAGTCACAGAAACACATACACTTACATGAAAATATATCCACACTCACACATACACAATTACATACTAACATATATATAATCGCAGAAACGACACACATAGACACGCACACACATGCGCAAAAGCGTTCTTACTCACATAGTTACATAATGACACTGATGCAATCCTAGAAACACCAGCGTTTACACAAAATCACGTTCACACACATACATAGTCACATATTGACACGCATACAATCACGGAGAAATACACACATGCGCGCACAGACACACGTATACACATACATATACACAAGCGTACGCACACGCATACAAAGCCACTCACACAGATATGCAGATCGGTCAATGAATATTATGGCTGTTAATGGCGGGTGGACTAAACTATGCAATACGTGGCAGTTGAGGTAGTGGCGTTGGTGATGGTGGCGGTGGGGATGATAGCGTTGGTAAGAGGCATGGCGGTTGGCGGTATAGAACATTTGAAGGGCGGGAAAGGTCAACAAACTGTTATTACAACACCAGTGCCACAAAAAACGACCCAAAGAACGCAACTGTTTTGTATAAGACATCAGTTGCATTGTTCTCTCTTTTGCTAGCCATTATAATGGTTATTCCATCTGGCCATTCATTCAACAAACAATGACAAGTGATAGTGGCCTTTTTGCAATTGTGCTCACATCAAAAGAACTTCAACAATAGAAAGAATAAGGTTTGTTGTAAAGTAATGTCTACGTTAGTTTACTTGTGTTTACCGAAACTTCTGGTCATGCAATAGGCTGGCTGGTAGAGCTGGACGATTGGTCGGCTGGTTGCATAGTTCATTTGTATGCGGTTACTGTTTTGTTGTTTTTTTTCTTGAAGATGTTGTCATTATTGTAGACTTTGTTATTGCTGTTGTTGTTACTGTAGTTTTTGTTGTTGTTACAGAAGATTTTGCTGTTTTTCTTGTTACTATTGTTGTTACTATAGTTTTTCTTGTTGTTTTTGTTGCCTTTGTTTGTGTTTGTTGTTGCAGTAGTAGTTTTTGTTGTTGTTGATTTGATGGCTATTGTTAATGATGGCCAATGTTGCTGGTGTTGTGGTTGTGGTGACGGTGGTGGTCTTTGATAAGTGAACGATGGATGGTAGTATGGAAATGGCGGGGGTTTGGTGGGGGTCTGTACTGATGATGGTGGTAGACATCGACAAGGCAGTAATGATGGCGATGGTGTGGTACGGACGGTAGTGATTGGTGGCGGAGTTGCCTGTTGTGTTATGTAAGGCTGGTGATGGTGGTGGTAGGTAGAATCAGGAGGTGGGATTTGGTGCTTGTACAATGTAATGGTGATGGTTCTACTTAGAGTCAGAAAAAGGTGGGAGGAGGTTTTGGTGGTGGCTGTAGTGGTGTTGGTGGTCAGATTAAGATCTAGGTGGTGGGGATTTAGAGGGATTTGATTGCTATTTCTATCAGCTAGGTTCCTTGGCACGTGAAGGTAACACTGATTTGTGAATAAGCGTGTGCATGTATGTGTGAGTATGCAAGTGCGCGCGCGTGCGCGTGTGTGTGCTTGCGTGTGTGTGAGTCTGTGTCTATGTGCGTATACTATTTAGTTTATTTGTGCAGGAAGGCCGAACGTTTAAGAAGTTTACTTCACAATCATGGTGCACCGGGTTCGATCCCTTTCTGGGGCGTCTTAGGGAACATGTCTTTTACAATACTCTTTGATCAATCAAAGCCTTGTCAGTGAGAATCAAAAGACGGAAACTGTGGAAGATCGTCATATGAATTTATGATAGGCTTTCACGCAGTGACTGATCCTGATTACACACGCACACATGAATATATATGTATACATGTATGTATCTATACATATATATACATATTTACTGTACACACACACACACATATGTATACATGTATATACATTGGGAAACGCAGGATGAGATGGTGAAGAATGTCCATGGCACTGAACCTCTCAGAGGAGATGACGGGGTATCCGCGATGAAGACCCGCCTATCCATCTCAGCAGAATTGAGGTTCTGTCAAGCCTTCCTCCACTAATCACCTACTGACACTTACCCTTCCATCAATCTTCTGTGTTACCCCATTTCCTTCACTCACCCCGAAACTAAACTGATGTCCTCCACGACCAACTCCTTCCCTATCTTTAACCATGTGTCACATTATTTTCACTCCGTACACTTACCTACACAACCACCTGGCAGTTCTTTCTTTCTTTCTTCCCCTTTTCAGGTGAGCTAGCTATATGTTAACATCTTCAGTAAGACTACTTCTCCTCCCGGACTAGTTATGTTTAATAAAACATTACTTATTTCCCGAAGTTTTAACATCATCTCTTTCGAAATAGTCTCCTTTCACAGCAATATACTGGTTCCAGCGTTACTGCCACTTTTGGAATCTGGTGTGCAAGTCGTTTTGCGTAAGCGAGTCGAAGACTTTCTGCGGTTCGCTCTTTATCACGATAACGTTGTTAAAACGGCGACCCTTGAGCTGCATTTTCCTCTTCGGGAAGAGACTGAAGTCTGCAGGTGCTAAATCTGGTGAATAGGACGGATGTGCAAACGACACAATGTTGAACTTACTCGTGAGGAGAGCTTGTTGACCGGGGGCATTTTCATCATGGTGAATCCAATTCTACGCGCTTCACAGATTCGGTAGCTTTCGCCGAATATCCTCCTGCAAGCGCTTCAAAACGCTGCAGTAGAATCCTCGATTGATGGTCTGGCCCTGGGGGACGAATTCTCGATGCACAATACCGCGGATGTCGAAAAAAAAATTTAAAAAACGATGAGCATGCTCTTGATTGAGTTGCGGCTCTGTCGTTCGCCCGTTCCACTTGAAACATTGCGTAATCGAGTTGAAGATTTCCCTTGTTTAACGCAAAATTTCACATATATGTATGCATATATATATGTATGCATATATATATATATATATGCATACATATATATACATACATATATATATATATATACCCACCTTGACAACTCCCACTTGGAAGCCGAAGTGAGAATGAAGAATTTCACAACCATCCGCGCGGATCGTATCGGCAGGAGGAAGGGTGGAACTGCCATTTTCCTGCATGATTCATTTACGGCAGATGGAAATAGTATATTCTCCAACGGCTACTGTGAATCAGTACCGTGCACAACAAAGCCAATGACCTGACAGTAATTGGGCTCTATAGGCCGCCCCAAACACCCATACTGTGCTTTAAAGAATGCCTCAACAGCATTAAGTGCTTTATTCAACAGTGCCATTCTAGCAACATACTCATGATGGAGACTTCAATCTACCCTGTGTTGACTGGACTAGAACTGTTTGAAACCAAGCACTCCCGCCTCAACCGCTGACAAAGAAGCCAGAGTCACTTTTCGACTTTACGAATGATTTTTTTCTTGTCCCAACTTGTCCTTGCACCAACAAGACATCAGAACATTTTGGACCTAGTGTTTAGTACCACACTAACACTATACTTAACGTTACAGTGGAAAAAACCCTTCTTTCAGACCATGACATGGTTCTCTGTAACATGAAATTCCACCAGCCGAAAGCTAATCCTAGTGACCTTCCTCCAGCCCACCCATTTGACAACATGGATCTCCATAATGCCAACTGGGATGTCAATCAGGAACGAGCTATCACATGTTGACTGTCCTTTACACATACACACATCTCCACCAACCATAAAACATCTTGGCAGATCTTTGTAGACACCGTCACAGACATATGTGCAAAACACTCCCCACCAAGACCTGTGAACAAAAAGTGCAGAATCCCCCAAAACAGAAAAACCATTATCAGAAAAATAAAAAGAACAAACAAAAAATTAACAAACTAAAGTACTGCCAACAGCAACACACCACATTCGACGGCTATCGCACTGCTTGAATCTAAAAATATAACCTCCAACAATGCATGAAGACCCTCATCAATACCAAAGATCAGCTGAGGAGAAGTGGGCCATTGAAAAAATCAAACTCAACCCCAAAGTGTTCTTTCATTTGCGAGGAAACGCAGGGTCACTGTCTCCACTGTAGGCCCTCTAATTGACGAAACTGGCACTCTCCAAGATAATGCCAAATCCATGGCCGAGATACTGCAGAAACAATACTGCTCTGTTTTTCAGCAATCCTGATATGGCCGATCTGGGCTGTATCAGTGATGTCAACCCCCAACACAGTATATCGGACATAACGTTTAGTGCCCCTGATGTCTTAGCGGCGATAAACGAAATAAACGCAATTCAGCAGTAGGCCCCGATAGGTTCCCTGCTTGTTTCCTGAAGGTGTTCGACACCACTTGCATCTCCCCTTGCTAATCTGTGGAGAAACTCACTGGATGCTGGCTATATTCCAAAAAACCTTCTGTCCCAGTCTGTTGTCCCAGTTTTCAAAAAGGAAACAAGTCCCTTGCAGTGAATTACCGTCCGATCTCACTCACCTCTCATATCATCAAGGTATTTGAGAGGGTGGTGAGATCTCGAATAACCCATTTCTGGAAAGCAACAGACGGCTGATCTCCAACCAACATAGTTCCGTAATGGAAGGGACTGCCTAACGCAGCTCCTGCATCACTTTGAGGACATTTGAGAACTTTGGGAGAGGGCTCCACCCCGATGTCATCTACCTTGATTTCAGTAAGGCCTTCGACAGGGTCGATCACAAGATCCTATTGAAAAAACTATCCAACATTGGTGTCTCTGGAAAGTTACTGAAATGGATCAAGTTTTCCTGACAGACAGATCTCAACATGTTGTAGTTGAAGGGGTAAAATCAAGCCCAGCCAAAGTCAGTAGTGGCGTTCCGCAAGGCACTGTGCTGGGCCCACTTCTTTTCATCATTTACATTATGATATTAATGACATCATCAAGCACAGCAACATAAAAATCTTTGCAGATGACTCCAAGCTACAGAAGGTCATAAATGAGGCGAGTGACCGAATGCCTTCAGTCAGATCTACTGGCTGTTATCCAATGGGCAGAAAAAAACAATATGCTGCTGAACGAGGATAAATTTGAGCTAATCCACTTTGGAAAAGAGGATGCCCTGAAACTCCCATACTCCCTTCCTTCAGGTGAAACTCTCGCGGCGTCCAACAACATCAGAGACTTGGAGTAATTGTGGACAACACATAAGCTGGGCCACTCATATAAAACCAAAGTTGACATGGCCCGCAGAATGTGTTCCTGGATTCTCAGAACTTCCAGTCGAGAGATATCCACACCATTATCCTTCTCTTCTCCACTTTTGCCCGACCCCACCTGAATACTGTTGTCCACTGTGGTCTCCCCACACAATACAAGGTATCATAAATTTGAAGCACCTCAAAGGGCAATCACAAAAAAGATAGATGGCATGACAGGCCTCGACTATTGGGGTCGACTAGAAAAGCTAAAACTCTATTCTCTCCAACGTCGTCGTGAGCGCTACATCATCTGCATGATGTGGAAAATATTCCATCAGCATTGCCCAAATGATGTTGGCATCACCTTCAAGGTACATCCAAGGCTTGGGCCCCGTGCCATGCGCCAAAACAAAAATCGCACTCTCATCTCATAACAACAATACGGCACAATTATTTCACCTCAATTGGCCCCGCTCTCTTTAACATTACACCACCAACCACATTAAAACAGAAACTGACCCTATAGGGTTCAAGAAGTCTTTGGACAGATTCCTTCAAGAAATCCCGGATAAATCCCCTACACCCGGATATGTCTCTGTAAACAATAACTCTCTACTTGAGTGGGCCATAGTGCCCAAATTCTGACTTGAAGACTTCACCAGGTGGTGCTATTAAGTTAGACATGGCCTGGGCAATAATGGCCGAACCTATCAAAGTATCAAAGTATCAAAGTACATATTAATATATATATATATATATATATATATCTATATATATATATATATATATATATATAATATATGCATATA
>NC_043002.1:28519018-28529018 GCF_006345805.1 Octopus sinensis | reverse complement strand
CTAGAAAGAAAATCCCACTAAAAATCCCAAAGCTACATCAAATGAAAACCAAAATAGCAACAAGTGACATACGGATAACATAATAACACAACAATAATGCTTGGTAATTAATTTTGCTCTGTAAGGAAGAAAGAAACAGAGGAGTGTTCGACGTTTCTTACGGTGATTCTTCACCAAGAAAAACTGAGAAGTTAAAAATAACAGGAAAATCCAGTGGAGACGATATTGTTGGTTCTACTCACTAATATTGTCTCTATGGGACTTTTTGTAATCCTTGCGAATCAAAGGATGTTTTAGTCGAAGAGAGCAGCATGAATGCTGAATGTCACATAGGAAAGCGCCTTCTTAACCGATGAATGTTCCAGAAATGGAGAAGGAAGATGGTGACTTGGCCCTGCTTGATTTTAAAAACTGATTTGTTCTCCTTTGTCTTTACATATCCTTCGCACAGAAATCCCTCACGTGGTTTTTAATGGTGAACGCATACTTGGTGGGCTTTGTGCCTTTTACGACTGAATGTCTCACATTTATCTACATCCACAATGCGATATGGCTCTAAGACTGTTCGATTTGAAGATCCCAATCTTTCACATGTCGTTTATTGTCACATAAGCACAACACTAACTCTGCTTCGTAAGAAGCTGAAGGATACTGGAATTGAGACAAGAATATTGACCTGCAGAAAGTTTCATTCTGTTTTCTACCAGAATTCTAAGAAACATTCTAGAGATTTCATTTGAGGAGACTCGTTGCCAAAAAACATCGTGATAACATTCCAGGTAATTCAACTACCGTATGATAGATTACTACTACTACTACTACTACTACTACTACTACTACTTCTACTGCTCCTTTCTACTATAGGCACAAGGGCTGAAATTTTGGGGGAGGGTCTAGTCGATTATATAGACCCCAGTACGTAACAGGTACTTAATAATAATAATAATGGTGATGATGAGAGTATTAGTTTCAAATTTTGGTACAAGGCCAGCAATCTTGGGGCAAGAGTTAAGTCGATCTGATCGATCCCAGTCTTCAGCTGGTACTATTTTATCGACCCTGAAGGATGTTATCGACCCTAATCCATGAAAGGCAAAGTCAACTTTGGTGGAATTTGAACTCAAGAATGTGAAGACGGATGAAATGCCGCTAAGCATTTTGTCCGGCGTGCTAGCAATTTCAAATTTTGACTGAAGGCCAGTAAATTTGAGGGAGCTAGTCGATTACACTGACACCAGTACTCAATTGGTGCTTATTCTATCGAACCCGAAGAATGAAAAGCAAAGTTAACCCCGGTGAGATTTGGACTCAGAACTTAAGTATCCAGAAGAATTTTTTCTTTTCGTTCTGTGCTCAAATTTTGTAGATGTCAACTCAGTCTTTTAACTACTCACGGAGTTATTAACCACATATAGCACATCGACCCCCAATACGTAACTGGTACTTATTTTACCCGAACGGTTGAATAATAAAGTTGACCCCGGCGGAATTTATACTTTCTAGCAATTTTGAGCGGAGTGGTTTACTTGATGCCATCGCTGTCTGTCTGTCTGTCTCTCTCTTTCTCTCTCTCTCTCTCTCTCTCTCACACACACACATCTGTGTGTATATCTATCAGTCTGTCTCTCTGTCTCTGTCAGTCTCTCTCTCTCTCACTCACTCACACATCTGTGTGTAAATGTATGTATATATATATATAGATATATACGTATATATGTGTATGTATATATAGATATACGTATATATGTGTATATATGTATATATATTATATGTGTGATATATATATCAGTCTCTGTCTCTCTCTCTCTCTATCTCTATATATATATATATATATATATATATATATATAAATATTAAAGTCTGTTAGATGACCTGCTGTATCAGAATGTTTTAATCATTTTAGTTTTTAAGGAAACTATAATTTTATTGCCACCTTACAAACGTACACAAACATACGTGTGACTATGTGTGCGCGTGTACACTTGTGCGTGTGTGTGTGTGTGTTGTGTGTGTACGTGTGTGTGTGTGGTGTGTGCGTGTAATTCCTTACGTATTTTTGTGTGTGAATGTGTGTCTATTTTTGTGAACCACCGACTCATTCAATGTGTTAGTAATGAACAAGAGCACTAGCGTCAGCAGCAGCACCACTACCACCACCACCATCACTATCACCACCACCACCACCAACAACAACAACAACAACAACACTATTAACATATTCATCGTCGTCGTTGTTATTGTTGTTGCTGTCGCTGATATTTTCATCATCAGCGACAACATCAACGAAAAATAAAAAACAAAAATATGAACAACAAGAATAAAAATAAATAAACAAACGAAAAACAACAACAACAACAACAACAGCTGCTAAAAAACATTAGCAGCAACAACAATAACAATAACAACAACAGTTAATTAAAATAGAAATATTTAACATGTCAAAGAAAAATAATTTATATAAAAAAAGGACCCCAAAAAGATCACCAAAAAAAAATCCACAAGCATGAAATATAATCTAAACAACAACAACAGCAACAACAGCAACAACAGCAACACACAACACACATCATCATCATCATCATCAACGCCACAATCACCACCACCACCAGAAGAACAACGTCTTGTACCGACACTTTCATCATTGTCGTTACCATCAACAGTATAAAAACGTAACGATAAAAATGTAGAAAAAAATATCATAACGAAGAAGGGCACCTATAACAAGAACAACAACAACTGCTGCGGCTGCTACTACTGCTGCTGCTGCTGCTGCTGCTACTACTACTACTACTACTACTACATGAAAAGGGCTGAAACTGAAACGTTAGAAAAAATGTGATGTATATACATGCATACATACATATATTCATATGTGTGTGTGTATATATATATGTATATATATATACATATATATATATGTATATATATATATATGTATTTATATATGTATTTATATATATATGTAATATATGTATATATATAAATGCATGTATGTACTGTTATATATATATATAATATATAATACAGAAGAGAGAGAGAGAGAGACACACACACATCACACCACACTCACTTACATACATACACACATGAAGAAGAATTAAAAAAAGCTTTGTGGAGGAATGGCACAAACTTTTGAAAATAATGAAAAATAAATACAGAATATTTTTACATACATCATGCATACATGCGTGCATATACATGTATGTATGTGCATGTATATATATATATATATATCTATTATATATATATAATATATATATATGGAAATATATATGGGATATAATATATATATATAATATATATAGATATATATATGGATATATATATACATACATATACACATGTTTATAAATAATTATATGCAATTTACGCATATATATGTATACTTATATACATATGTGTGTGTGTGCATATATATGTGTATGTATGTTTGTATGTATATATATATATGTATGTATATATATATATGTGTGTATGTATATATATATATATGTATGCACATATGTATATGCTTATGTGTGTATATATATATATATATATATATATATACATACATATATATGTATATATACAGAGGTAAATATATGCATATATATACGTATGTGTGTGTGTGTATTTATGTGTGTATGTATGAGAAATGAAAATAGCATAATTAAATGAGAAAATTAAATGAAAATTTTAAAAATGGAGGTGGTGAGAAGGCGGCAGAAATATTGCCTGGAGAGTGAGAGAGAGAGAGAGAGAGTGAGAGAGTGAGAAAGAGAGAAAGAGAAAGATTGAGAAAGAAAGAAAAAGAGGAAAGGGAGAGAGATCGTGGAAGTGATAGAAAGATAGAGAAAGGGTGATAGAAATTTAGTATTGGTGTGGCGTAGAGGCTGCGTGGGATAAAGATTCCGATTGGTAGATAGATATACTATAGCAAAGAGAGAGAGGGGGAGAGAGAGAGAGAGAGAGAGAGAGAGAGAGAGAGAGAGAGAGAGAGAGAGAGAGAGAGAGAGAAAGTGTCATAGTTGCTCCAACACGGCAATTAGCAGTAATCATGCCAGATGTAGAAAAATCATGATTATTCCTCTGGAAATATTCCAAAATTAAATTAGATTTTATCAAAGAGAAGAAATTAAAGCTTGCTGTGATTACAAATTGACCCTGCTTCACCCGTGCCTCCTACCCACACTACTCCACACCACTCTGCCTATCACCCTCACATCACCTTCTATTCACCTCTCACCCACGACTCTCTTTCCTTCCTTCACACACCTCCCTCCTACTGTCAACAGCCCTCACACACGCACACCTTATTACCATCACCTACATTGCCTCATCATCATCACCACCACCACCACCACACCACCACCACCACCACCACCACCATCATCATCATCATCAGCATTACCACCACCATTGTCATCGTTATCATCACCACCATCATCATCCTCTTCATCAGCCGTCGTCATCGTCATCATCATCCCCATCATCACTATGTACAGCATCAACAGTATCATCAACATAATAATCATCAACATCACCTTCACCCTCCTCCTTCTCTTCCTCCTCCTCTCCTCCTCTTTGTGTTATGATAAAAATGAATTTTACCAAACAAAGACATGTTTAAGAGACAAACAAAACCAACGGCGAAACAACTGCGTGCTCGCGCACTTGTCTGTGAAAATGAGAGTGTATGCATATGTTTGGGAGTGTGTTATTGTGTATTTGTGTGTTCGCGTTTCTATGCATGCGTGTGGGGATTGGACTCCTTTCTTCAAGAATCCGTGTAATTATCTTCCCCTTATCAACTTGAGATAGACAGACATCTTATGATATATTTCTCTTAGTGCATCACTGTGCCGCTTTTAGATCCGTTATTTTCGATACAATCTTGCACACCTACGACTTTTAAGTAATCTATACAACATCCTAGAAACTAAAGTAGACACCGAGACAGCTCTCTCCCTCAATAACCAACTTGTAACTGTCAGAATCTTTCCACTTGTCCACTCTTTCTCATAAGCAATTATCTATCAAGCATGCAAACACTGTGATTGCTACTAATAGCGTCTTCATTTAGGTTAATGTTTAAGTAAAATGCTATACCCCTGTCCTACTATGTCTAAAGACTACAACATCAAAGATTTGAACAGCTTCCAGCCAACTTGGGTTTAGTGCTTGTATACCCTGGGAATCATCAAATGTACAATTCACCTTTGGTTTGTCTGATGAGACGAAAGTCGAAGCACCTGGCCATGTTATTGGAAAATAAGCATTCTCTTTCGCTCGCTCTCTCTCTCTCCACTCTATGTAAGTATGCCTGTCTGTCTGTCTGTATGTATGTATGTATGTATGTATGTATGTATGTATATATATATATATATAATATATATATATATATATATTATATATATATATATATATATATATATATTATATATATACACGTTATGGCTGCCTCTCGTTATCGAGTATTGCCATTGCACAAAGCTTAACTGTTACTGGTGCTGTGATCGAATGTGACTTTTTAGCCCAGCTAAAGATCTACAATGTCTTGTACAAAATTGGCAACTAAAACCTTTACTGGTAATAGCCGGCTGTAACATACATACATATATACATACTTACGTTTATTTAGTGTTAGCTGTCAATAAATATAATAATAAAGATTAATAATATATTTTATTTCGATCGACTTAGTCTCTTTCTACTTTGTATATCACCTGTAGGCGCTCAAGATCTTCAGGCAACTTATGACTGTTATAACTTGCTTGAGGATCATGTATATCCTCAATGAAACTTAGAGTAACCAGAGACTGACTTGACCTAAACAATACAAACACGCGCACACACACGCACGCCCGTACACACACACACACACACACACACACACACACACGCAGGGCACATATACATACGTACATATACATATATATACATATACATACACACACATATATTATATGAATATTAGGAGTGGCTGTGTGGTAAGTAGCTTGCTAACCAACCACATGGTTCCGGGTTCAGTCCCACTGCGTGGCATCTTGGGCAAGTGTCTTCTGCTATAGCCCCGGGCCGACCAATACCTTGTGAGTGGATTTGGTAGACGGAAACTGAAAGAAGTCTGTCGTATATATGTATATATATATATATATATGTATGTGTGTGTGTTTGTGTGTCTGTGTTTGTCCCCCTAGCATTGCTTGACAACCGATGCTGGTGTGTTTACGTCCCCGTCACTTAGCGGTTCGGCAAAAGAGAACGAAAGAATAAGTCCCGGGGTCGATTTGCTCGACTAAACGCGGTGCTCCAGCATGGCCGCAGTCAAATGACTGAAACAAGTAAAAGAGTAAAAGAGAGTATGTGGATGTATGCTCTATATGTATTATTAGTCTTGTCTGCCTGTAAGTTGAATACCCGGAGGTAAGTATTGAAGTCGTAAGACGGATGGGTGGGTAGAACTGATGGTTGTCGTGATTGAACTTCTGACGTCCTCAACCACGTCTCCTCCACACCGCTCCAAATTTCTTTAAACTTCATACTTATACATCTCTCTCCCCTCGAACACCAAACCATTCAAAATATCTATGCCTCCCAAATTACCTACATTACTATCAACCACTATTTTACGTCTCCTTAACGTCATTTCCATCATCCTGTAATTACTAACCCCACCGCCGCCACCAAACCACCACCACCGCCAACAAACCACCACCACTGCCACCTCCACCACCAACACCGTCACCACCACCATCACCGCCACCACCATCACTACCATCACCACGACAGTCCTACTAGTATTCACAACGCCATGCTGTATTACACTCCATCACCATCACGATAGAGCATCACTTCTATACTCACCACTAATATACAGCACGAGTACTATACGGAAGTAGTGGTAGTAGTAGTAGTAGTAGTAGTAGTAGTAGTAGTAGTGGTGGTGGTGGTGGTGGTGGTGGTGGTCGTGGTGGTAGTAGTAGTAGTAGTAGTAGTTAGTAGTAGTAGTAGTAGTAGTAGTAGTAGTAGTAGTGGTGTTGGTGGTACAACTACGACTACTACGATCACCAGCACCACTACTACCACCACCACATTAAAATCCTCTCTATTATACGAACAAGGCCTGAAATTTTGGGGAGGGGGATAGCCGATATGACATCGACCTCAGTGTTTCACTGGTACTTAATTTATCGACCCCGAAAGGAGGAAAGGCAAAGTTGACATCGGCGGTATTTGAACTCAGAACGTGTACACAAGATATACCGCTAAGTATTTCGTCCAGCCTACTAACGATTCTGCCAGCTCACCGCCTTCATGATGATGATGATGATAATAATAATAATAATAATAATAATAATATAATAATAATAATAATATAATAATAATAATAATAATAATAACAACAACAATAACGGTGCTGGCAGAATCATTAGCAAAGAGGCGAGCTGAAAGAATCGTTAGCATGCCGGGCGAAATGCTTAGCGGCATTTCGTCTGCCGCTACGTTCTGAGTTCAAATTCCGCCGAGGTTGACTTTGCCTTTTATCCTTTCGGGGTCGATTAAATAAGTAGCAGTTACGCACTGGGGTCGATATAATCGAATTAATCCGTTCGTCAGTCCTTGTTTGTCCTTTCTGTGTTTAGCCCCTTGTGGATAGTAAAGAAATAGGTATTTCGTCTGTCTTTATGTTCTGAATTCAAAATCCACCGAGGTCGACTTTGCCTTTCATCCTTACGAGGTCGATAAAGTAAGTACCAGTTACGCACTGGGGTCGATGTAATCGACTTAATCCGTTTGTCTGTCTGTCCTTGTTTGTCCCCTCTATGTTTAGCCCCTTGAGGGCAATAAAGAAAGAATCGTTAGCAAGGCGGCGAGCTAGCAGAATCGTTAGCAGGACGGCGAGCTGGCAGAATCGTTAGCACGCTGGGAAAAAATGCTTAACGGCATTTCGTCTGTCTTTACGTTCTGAGTTCAAATGCTGCCGAGGTCAACTTTGCCTTTCATCTTTGATGTCCTGATGCAGTATTAGGCACTGGGCTATCATGGCTTTTGTCTTGATATAGAGAGGGGCTGCAGCAAATATTCTGCTTAATGCAACAGATTTGTTTCTCAGTTGTTTGACCTTAAGCAGTTGAGCATGTCGTTTAGTGGTTGACGATATGTGCATCTCTGATCACGAGCAGAAGTAGTGGGGGTACATCATAGCCATGTGTTGAGAGCGAAGATTTTGACATTGGTAATTGGATGTTAAGTGTCGTCGAAAGAGACCCAGTGAGACATTTGACAATAGGTTGTTGTCTGTTCTTACAGAATTAATCGAAACAACCAAATTTGAGAAGTAAAATGGAAGTAATAATAATAATAATAATAATAATAATAATAATAATAATAATAATAACAATAAAGTATTTGATAAGCTCAGAAAATATAAAGATTTGCTGATCGAAATCGGAAAGATGTGGCATCTCAAGACGGTTACTATATCAGTGATTGTAAGAACACTTGGAATGATAAAAAAAAAAAAAGGAACTGAACGCTATTTGAGAATGATCCCTGGCTTATCGTCCATACAAAAAGTGCAAAAGATTGTTCTAACTGGTACCTTACACGTATTGAGAAGAGCATCGGCGCTGTGAATTTTCTTTCTTTTTTCCCCTTTATTTTCTTTTGGTTACTTTTTTCAGTTTTTCTTTTTCTTTTTATTTCTGCCTTTCTTCCCATTTTTCTCTATCACATAACTTTGTGAATGAAGAACCTGGTGTGTTTAATTTAATGACCTACCAATGTATACAGTGAGTTTCTCTGCCCTAGGAAGACACTCGGCGAGAAATGGAAACAAAATTGAAAGAAGTTGATAACAATAACAACAACACCAACAGCAATAATAATAATGATAATCATAATAATAATAATGATAATAATGATAAAAATAAAAATAATGATAATAATAATAATAATAATAATAATAATAATAATAATAATAATAATAATAATAATAATAATAGTTATTATTATTATTATTTTTATTATTATTAAAATCCCCAACCATTCAGTCAAACTGTAACATCTCATATCCTTCACTCGCCACGGGTCGCTGGGTGTGTCTCGGCAAGTGATTGTAACAAACATGCAGATTAAAAGTTGAAAATGATGATGATGATAATAATAATAATAATAATGATAATGATAATAATAATGATAATGATGATGATGATTATAATAATAATAATAATAATAATAATAATAATAATAATAATAACAATAATAATAATAATAATGCCTTGATGCAGTACCAGGCAGTGACTCTCATGACTTTTGATCTTAACTTATTGGAAGTGTTATCATGTACATTGCCTTTGTATAAAAGATGGGCTTCAGCAAATATTCTGCTTAATACCACAGATTTACTTGTCAGTTGTTTGACCGTAACCAGTTGACCATGTCTCTGATGATATGTGCATCTCTGATCACGAGCAGAAATAGTGGGGGAGCATCATAGACATGTGTTGGGAGGAATTATTCAGGGTTTGAATAGTTCATCTCTGGAAACATGGATGTTTTGTTCATCATCCTTAAAACAAACCTTATTCAAGGACTTCTTGAGTAGGATGGGCTACTCGACCTGAAGAGAATTCTAACTGGGTCCCATATATATTTAAATGAAGTTGAGTTATATGAATACATACATATGAACATATATTAAGTGTGTTTGTCATTGTTTAGTTTTATTTCAAGATTTCTTGCCAATTGAGAAAGAGCCGGTTTCTAACCTAGATCCAAGGCTCCTTCATTGGAATTTCATCATCAACAACAGGGTATTTTTGTATGTTTGTATTTATTTATGTATGCATGCATGTATGTATATGTGCAGATTTGTATATTTTGTTTTATGCACGTCTTCTCTTGCATATAGATGTATATCTAGACAAGCTCATGTATATTTCAATGATAAAGGTCTGGAAAGTTTTACAGATTTTTCCAGTTCCAGTGATGGATTAGATCTGTAGTCTTAGAG
>NC_043002.1:28489018-28514018 GCF_006345805.1 Octopus sinensis | reverse complement strand
ACCACGACCACCATGACAACCACCACCACCACCACCAACAACAACAACAACAACAACAATCCTTTCCACTATAAGTGTAAGGCCTGAAATTGTGGGGGAAGTGACTAGTCGATTACATTGAGTCCACTGTTTCACTGGTACTTAATTTATCGACCCCGAAAGGATGAAAAGCAAAATCGGCGGAATTTGAACTTAGAACGTGGGGTCGAACAATAAGGAATATCAGGAGGGTTCTAAGCACTTGAAAGACTGCTGGAAACTTGTGGATAATAATAATAATCCTATCTATTAAAGGTACAAGGCCTGGAATTTGGGGGTAGGAGACTAGTCGATTACATCGACCCCTGGTACTTTATTTATCGACCCCGAAAGGATGAAAGGTAAAGACGACCTCGGCGGAATTTTAATTCGGAACGTAAGGACGAGTGAAATACCGCTAAACATTTTGCACAGCGTGCTAACGATTCTGCCAGCTCACCATTTTAAAAATATTTCTCAAATTTTGGCACAAAGCCAGCAATTTCTTGGGGAGGAATAAGTCAATAACATTGAGCACTGAGTTAGTTCTACAGGTACTTATTTCATCGTTCCCAAAAAGAGGAAAACTAGTAAGAAGTAGCAACATCAGACTAAATAAAACAAATGAAATAAGAGAGTTAGACCAAATCCAGACACACAAATACTTAGGAATCAATGAACTGGATACGATACAACACGCACAAATGAAAGAGAAGATAAAAAAGGAATACTATAGATAAGTTAGATTAATACCGAAAACAGAGCTCAATGATAAGTATCAATACGCTAGCCGTACCAGTTATAAGTTACACCTACAATATTCTTAACTGGACTCTAAATGAACTAATCAAAATAGACAGGAAAATAAGAAAAATAATGACAGGATTTAGGATGCACCACCTAAAATCTGACAGAAAGGCTATATATACAAAGAATCGATGGTGGTAGAGACCTCATAAAGCTAGAAAACTATTATAAAATAACCACCATAGAACTACAGAAATACCTACTTCAGAAGCAAGGAAAGCTAATACAAATAACCACAAAACACGAACAAAACAAAAAACTGTCTTTAAGGAAGCTGACAAATACAAAAAAAAGAAGTCATAGCACCTAACAACTATGAAGAAAAAGAAGAAACAACCAAAACTGCAAAAGAACTGAAAACCAAGCTAAAACTGGAACAGTAGCGGGTCATGATAAAACGATGGCAAGATAAGTCCCTTCATGGCAAATATTGCGTTAAGCTAAACAGAAAAGAAATAGACACAGAAAAATCCCAACAATGGCTGAAAAGCTTAGGACTCAAAGCAGAGACTGAAGGATTTCTAATTGCAGCACAAGATCAAAGCCTTCCCACTAGAAATCACCAAAAAACAGTTAATAAAAAAAGAAATATAAGTAACTGCAGAATCTGTGGTGATGGAGAAGAAACAAATCATATTGTTTTTGGCTGCCCAGTTCTGGATAAGAAAAGATATATTCACAGACACGACTGAGTTGGGACCTATATACACTGGAACAATAACAGAAAAAGATGGTATAGGCACACACCAGAAAAGGTCACAGAAAATGAGAAAGCAGCCATACTCTGGGATATGCCAATACACACGGATAGAGAAAGTAAGGCCAATAGGCCGGATATATTAGGTTGTCAATAAAGTTCTTGCGGTTTTTAACCTTTAAATTCAGATGCACATATCTCGGCTCAAACAAAACTTTATTAATCGAAATAAACACCATCAGAATCACCACATTTTAGCCAACGCGAAACAAGTTTATTTATGCCAATAGCATAAAAATCCTGCGTTCTGGTAGCGATGAAGTCGTTGAAGGCGTGTTTGGCATCGTCTTGGTTTTTGAAGCATTTCTCACGCAGGAAGTTGTCGAAATGCTTGGAAAAGTGGTAGTCGGTAGGCGAGGGGTCTGGTGAGTATGGCGGATGAGGCAGAGTTTCGTAGCCCAATTCGTTCAACTTCTGCAGGTTCAGTTGTGCAACGTGTGGCCGAGCGTTGTCATGGAGAATAATTGGTCCTCTTCTATTGACGAATGCTGGCTGTTGCTGTCGGAGTTTCTTATGCATTTCATCCATTTGCTGACAGTACTTCTTCGCCGTAATGGTTTCGCTGGATCCAAAAAGCTGTGATGGCTGAGACCGGCCGCAGACCACCAAACAGTTACCATACCTTTCTTTTGGTGCAACTTTGGCCTCGGGAAGTGCCGTGGAGCTTCGTCGGCGTTCAACCACTGAGTTGAGCATCACCGGTTGTCGTAAAGAATCCACTTTATCTCGCAAGTTACAATCAGGTCGAGAAACGGGTCGTTCTTGTTGCGTAAAAGAAGGGAAGACGACACTTCAAAACGGCATTTTATTTTTTGGTTGTTGTTCAATTCGTGTGGAACCAATTTCTCAAGTATTTTTGTTTTTCTAATCTCTTTCAAGTGATTGGAAATTGTCGTATACGTTACGTCTAATTCAGAAGCAAGCTCTCGAACAGTTGTGCGTGGATTGGCTTCCACTAAGGTTCTTAGTTGATCGTTGTCAACATCCGATGGCCGACCACTACGCTTATCATCTTCAAGACTCGTCACCGCTACGAAATTTCTTGAGCCATCATTGTGTTGTACGTTTCTGGGCCAAACCCATTGTTGATATCGCGAGCTGTTTCAGCAGCTTTTCGGCCTAGCTTGAACTGGAATACGAAAATTGTGCGAATTTGCTTTTTGTTCATGTTGTATTCAACGTTCCGGAAAAAATGGCCTAATTATTCAAAAAGAAAAAGCGTAACACGATTAGATAGAGCGTAAACGGGCTTTAAAATTATATATAAAGTCAAAGTAATTTAACGAAAATTAATTTGAAAATACATCATTTAAAACCAAAATTTAAAATTCCGCAAGAACTTTCCTGACAACCTAATAGTTGTCAGAGATCACCAAGAAAAATACTTTCTAATCGATGTATTAATACAAACAGATAATAATGTTTTTCTAATAGAAACGGAGAAACTTTCAAAATACAAAAATCTGGTAATAGTGGTAACTCGAATGTGGAACCTAAAAACAAACAGTTCGTATGACAGTAAGCGCATTAGTTATGATAAAACCATTCAGGCAAATACATAATAAAAAGACCAGGACTTACAAGTACATATAGCATACAAAAAATTGAACTAGTAGGCACTGCACACATCCTACGTAAACACTTTCAATACAATGAAAATATGAGCACCACTGCAAACCACAGCACATACCCATGGCACTCAAAGCTGCGCTCGTTAGTACAGTGAAAACATGTGATAAAAATATGACTACTGGATTATAATAATGATAATAATAGTTTCAAATTTTGGTACAAGGCCCGCAATTTTAGGGGAGAGGAGGTAAGTCGATTAGATCGATTCCAGTATTCAACGTCACGACAATATAGCAAGGCTTGTCCATTGGACACTTTGCAACAAGTATGAATTTGACAGAGCAAAAAATTGGTACGACCACAAACCCGAAGTCATCATCGAAAATGATAATGTAAAGATCTTATGGGATTTAATGATTCAGTGCGACCATGAGATAGAGAATAGGAAACCAGACGTAGTCTTAATTGAGAAAGAAAACAAACTATGCTGGATCATAGATATAGCATGTCCAGCTGACAGCAAGGTATGCGATAAGGAAGAAAGAAAAGTCAATAGATATGGCAAGTTATCTTGGGAGGTTAAGGAATTGTGGTCGATGAAAAAGGTGGTAATAGTACCAATAATTGTCTGAGCCCTGGGAACAGTGAATAAAAATCTTGAGAAGTACATGGAACAAATAGGGGCTACAATAAGGGTGGAGCACTTGCGGAAAACAGCACCGCTTGGAACCGCTCGAATACTCCGGAAGGTGCTCGAAAAATAAGAGGTGTTACCTTAGTTCACTGGTAGTGAACAGCTGACACCGTAGTACATCTCCAGCGTTAGAAGATGTGCAAAGGCAATAATAATAATAATAATAAAAATAATAATAATAATAATAATAATAATAATAATAATAATAATAATAATAATAATAATAATAATAATAATAATAATAATAATAATAATAATTTCATTTAATGGCCACTAGGACCGGCAATAGGGGACAATATAGTAGACGAGGACTGTGATGGTTTTACACAAAACAACGACTAAACAATTAGGAAAACAATATCAATAAACATTAAACAAGAAAAATATATCAATGAGATTTCCCCAGTAGGGGGATGATCACCCAGGGCTGGCTCATATACCCTACTAATCCTGAACCATCCGACGCTTCGAGGGTACTCGGGAAGGGTACACCTCTCCTCCTCAAATTCAACTGTGTACAGGCGCATTGTTAGAGTAAGTTAACTCACACGGACGATTTTCGCTAAATTCACCTACCTTTCAGCAAATGTACTGGGGGACATCACTTCTCTTTCCATCTGCATCTTCCTTTCCAAGTGAAATTTGAAGAAGTTGAGGGATTGGCCGAAGAGAAAAGTGTCTGTCTTCAATCCTTTCAACCTCTTTCGCTACTGCTACCAGACAGAGGGAAATTGCCTGCCCTTCCTGGTCAAAGGAAGGTGGCGGGTCAATCTTCACTATGGATTCGGTCGATAACCGGATCCGTTCTACACTTGACAACAACTGTTCGACATAACTCCACAATAATAATAATAATAATAATAATAATAATAATAATAATAATAATAATAATCACATGGTTGTGATGCATGTGCCTGGTGTACCCTTATCAGACGGGTAGTCATGATGGGTATATTGGGCTTCGTATATTTTACCCCAGTGTCACTTTGATGGCATGAACTGCTCTCTCACTCAATAATAATAATAATAATAATAATAATAATAATAATAATAATAATAATAATATAATAATAATCCTTTCTACTAAAGGCACAAGGCCTGAAAGTTTGGTGGAGGTGACTCGTCGATTACATCCACCCAAAAGTTTCACTGGCACTTAATTCATAGACTCCGAAAGGTTGAAAGGCAAAATCGAACTCTGTGGCATTTGAACACAGAACGTAAAGACAGACGAAATATTGCTAAGCATTTTGTCCAGCGTGCTGATGATTCTGACCGCTAACTTTAGTTTGAACACTGAGCAGGCGTCACAGTGCATTGCTGCGATCCAACCTCTGAAACCGGGTCCGGATGTGGCCTATTTCAGGGTGGTTTCTATCGAAAGCTTTTGACAAATTGATCAGGTCCAACCGAAGTCAGGCTTCTTCCCAGCTCTGTTTATGGTGAATCTAATAAGGGGAAGGTTGTCATAGGTGGACCTGTTTAGGACTGCGCACATTTGGGCTTCCCCGACCGAACTACCTACGACAAGCGCCAATCTTTTCGCTCACACTTTGACCAAAATCTTAAACTGTGTGTTTAGCCGAGCAATAAGTCGAAAATTGCTTTCCGCATTCCCTTTGTCGGCATCTTTTATAAGCAGCGCTGCCACTCACTGGCTCATAGCATTAGGAAATCTCTTGTTCTGCTGCCAGTTACGGTAGACGTCTGCCAAATGGCTACCAAACAAATCAGGCATAAACTGTAAATTTCGTCGGGAAGACCATTTTGCGCAACTGTTCATCGCCTCCCATATTTCAGTGGCCGATATTTTTTTTCCACCAAACGTTCGTCTATTACTGATAACCTTTACAGGCCGCCCAGGCATGAACTAAAGAGTAATACCGCCGCCAATCCATCGTTTTCCACAAACAGTTTCGTGAAGTGCTACTGGAAAGCCGCACACATCTGCTCAAAATTGAGTGGCATGCACCCGTTCTTGTCCGCCAAAGACTTGACTGTAGTTTTGTTGTCTCGTCGCGCCTCTGTCACTCGGGCTCATTGGATAGCTATTATTTCCACGTGTTTCTGCGCACGGACTTTAGCTCTGATAAGGCAGACTTCGTATTTCACGTTGAAGAAATAGTCTAGGGCCATAGTCGTTGCTAGTATATCCGTCACAACGTCTTAACTGACCTCTTCTTCTAGATTACTGACTAGTTTTCCTTTCTATTTCTCAGTATTGCTAGTTGTTTGCTAAACGCTATGGATTCTACTTTAATCGCCCTCTTCAGGGCACCGGACCACCACCATATCCACAAATACTATCATTGTCAACAAGATTATCGCCAATACCACCACCGTCTCCAATAACAATGACAATACCGATAACATCTATCACAACTACATTCCCCTTCTTCCTTTATTTCTTTTATTTCTTTCCTTTTTTGTTTGTTTCTTTTTCTATTCTTTCTTTTCTTTCATTCATCGTTTACTTTCGTTCTTCTCGCTCGTTCGACCATGCTTTCTGCATTCGTTTATTTTTCTCTAAATTTCTTTCATTATCCCTGTCTCTCTGGCTATCTGTCTGCTTACCTCTCAATATATGTGAGTCCGTGTGGGTATGTGTGTGTGTCTTTCTGTCTCCCTGTCAGTATGTATGTGTAGTTGTGTGTGTATCTGTCTGTCTGTCCATCTTTCCGTATATTTAAACCCCTCTTGTCTCCACTCAGAGACGATACTCTGCAGTGATTTAAGTGAATAAGTTGTGCTATCCACCGTTGCGAACTGATTGTTAGTCTCTGATGTAAAACGTAGATAGCAACAGCCTTCCAATCCGCTGGTCCTTCCTCACCTGCACCACTGCCTCTAACTCTATCACCGCCGCCGCCACCACCAATACAAACATCAACATAACCACCAACACCACCACAACCGCATGTACACTCACCACACCGCCTCCTAAAGTAACCACCACCGCCAACAACAACAACAACAACAGCAACAACTTCACATTTGCCAGATTCCTTAGCCATCTTTATATGTTGTCCTTCCATTACATCACATCACTGAGGTCTCTACCACTACCATCACCGCCACTACCATCAAGACCACTAACATTATCACCAGTACAGTCACAACCATCGCTATCACCAGCGCTATCACCATCCCACCACCACTATTACCAACTCACCACATGTCTACCGCTACCACGATATTGCAACCAGCACAACCACTACCACCATCAGCACCAACACTAACACCAGCACCAGCAGCAGTAGCAGCAGCACCAGCACCACCACCACCACCACAACCACTACGACCACTTTCACAACCACCATCACCATCACAACCAACACCACCACCACCACCACCAACACTGCTGCCATCACTACCGCCCGCCGCCGCCGCCATCACCATCACCACCACCACCACCACCACCACTACCACCACCACCACCACTACCACCACCACCACCACCACCGCAATAATAAATTACCAATGAATTTTACTGATAAAACAGACCCAGTCAATCCTTCTCGTCCAATCCTTCCATTTACCTTCAATTTCTCCCTCCCCCTCATCTCCCTTCATACCAACCCCCTCTCTCTGCAGTCACACACTGAACCCCTGTAATCTTTATGTACTTAGGTGGTGGGAGGAGTGAGGTCTTAATGGAATCAAGAAGGGGGTACAAGTGGACGTAATCTTCATCTTCTGTGTCATTCTAACTAAAGAGAAATGAAATATATATTAAGCACAGATTAAGGTCTAGGAAACAGTAGTTGTGGTAGTAGGTCTGGTTTGAGTAGAGGTGAAGGTGCTAGTTGTAGATGAATAATTATAGAGATGAGGGTGAAGCTGGTGATGGTGTATTTGTTGGTGCGAGTGGTGAGTGATGGTCATGTTGATAGTATTAGTGGTTTGAGTGGGTGGCGATGGTATTGGTAGTAGTTGAATAATGGTGGTGATGGTGATATATTTGGCTACTTTTGAGAGGTGGTCATAAAGAGAGTTGAAGTATGGTAGTTCTAGGTGGTAGCATTCTATTGGTAATAGTAGGATGGTTGTCGTATAGTAGGATGGTAGTAGTAGTAGTAGTAGTAGTAGTAGTAGTAGTAGTAGTAGTAGTTGTTGTTGTTGTTGTAGTATTAGTTGTATTAGTAGTTGTAGCAGCAGTAGTAGTAGCAGCAGCAGCTGCAGCAGTAGCAGAGTTGGCGATTTGGAAAATGGTAGTTCTTATAGTAGTGGGAATAGTTATGGTCATGGCAGTGGTACCGATAGTAATAGTTGTATTAGTGGTTTCAATGATGGTATTCTATTGATAATATTAGGAACAATAGTCATACAACCACCGTTTTTATTATTACCTTTAAGAACACCATCTCAAAGAGTTTATTCCAAAGTGGCGATTTTGTTCAACACTGCCAGGACAAGGACTTTTGAAAATTGTCTGTAATCTCAGAACTGAATGAGTGATGCAACAGGATCGAGATTGGGATGGTTGAAACCTTCGCATAGGGTCACAACGTCTGACTCAACAAATCTCATGTTGTTGTGCAAGTGGTTTGTTGTCTGCATCGGTGGGTGGTTTCGAGCAGCTCAAGTGTCGCGTTGGAAGGTGCCGAAACACCTATAAAGCTGTTTCACCGCTTGGTGAGACATCAACCCTTGCATTCGGACACGGAGTACAACAGCACCCTCAGCACACAAGTGTTTACTCTAAATGTTTTCTGCTCAGCTGTTTCTCCTCGCTGCCCAGATATCAGAACATTGTCACTTATGACCACTATGGAATGCTAGAGCTAAAAAGGCCGTATTAGCCCCATTACCCCTCAGTAGAAGACTGAAAGCACCTGAAAACTGGATGTCAGACAGCCAGTTTTTTCATCCAGGACTGCAGCTCATTTAAGAAAATGAATCGCATTCACTCATTGGCTAAGAAACTCAGCAGATATAGCAGACGCCGAGCATGTCTGCGCGTCACTAGTAGCTTTACCTTTGTAACTGCCGATGACTTAAATATAATCTAGATGGCTTTTATACTGTATTGATGACTTAAATATTGTCTTAATGACCTAAGTATCAACTAGATCAGTTATTTTCAAAATAGACCGCCTTGGCGAGGGCTGTGAGGACTGAAAAGGGAGCGAACAAATTGCCATGCCGAAATAAAATTGCTTTATTATATCAATGATTCGGAAAGGAAGGATCATATGGATACAAACCCTATATTCGACTTATTGATAAAGAGAAGCTTCAAAATTTCAATAATACTTAATTTTTGACTGGAATCTAGTATTTGCCAGTTTGGGAAACACTGGACTAGACGATTTAAATTACGTCTCGATGGCTTAAATATTACCTAGACGACTTGGTGTCTTGAATATCAACTAAATGACATAAATATTACCCAGATGACTTAAATATTGCCTGGATGACTGAGATAGCATATAGATGGCTTATGTATCATTATAATGACTTATACGTCGCCTTGATGACTTTAGTATCCCTTAGATGACTTAATTATCGTCCGGGTGATTGAAATATTAGTATCATCTAGGAAGCTTAAATATTGCTTTGATGATTTAAATATTGCCAGAATGATTTGAATATCACCTTCTTGGCTTACATATCACCTATATCTTTTAAGTATCCCTTTGATGGTTTAAATATCCTTTAAGTGACTTAAGTATTGTTCAGATCAGTGCTATTTAACAGTTTGTGCACAAACGCTATTGTATAGATATATATAAAAAAAAAAGCAGCGCCTGTTTCTTTGCAGAACGTACTTTTGGTCTACGGAACTCTTACGGACCCAGTACGCTTCTATGGCACCACTCTGCTCAACAAGTGATTAAACAAATATATAATGTATAATTTCTTATATTATCTGTTCTGTATTACATTACTTCTATGGCACCATCCATCATATGTTATTTATTTATTATTCATTTATTTGTATGCAATGGACTGTATCAAATGTACGAAATATAGTAACTATACGGTACATACTGCAACACTGAAGTGCTCATTTACTCACTGAAAGGTGGCATTTCCTTCTGTGAATCACATTTGACAAACCACATTTCAAATTTTTCTAGATGTTTCTTCATTTGCCATTTTGAGACCAGCCAGAAATAAATCAATTCTATAAATGTTTCCCATGCACAACATAGCGAGCGTGTTTACGGGCAATCTATACTAAAGAAGGATTCAGCATACACTGCATTGTCTAGGATAAGATACAAACAAAGATCCCAAGGAGAGAGGCTGACATTTTTTTTCCCCGCTCTGCCACTTTCAGTTTCCGAGCATAATTACTAACACATCACCCATGATGGGATGAGAATCGGTGATATATTTGTTCGAAAGACTGACGGCACATACAAATCTATGCCTCATCACACTGCGCCAAAGTCTATTTCCAAGTAAATATCAAAAGCTAGAGCTATTATGGTGAATAATTTAAGAGTAGCCCCACTGTTCAATATTGCAATTTTATAAACCACATCGGGTTTTTCCCATCGTCGAAGCCTTCCTAACTTCAAAGAAATTCTTCAGCTTTTCAGGCAAAATGTTTTCTGGAAAGAATGGTAGATGTTTGGTTCATGAAAGAAAATGGTTTTGCTCGAAGATCTAGCTAATAGTCGAACGCAACTCTATGATAACTAATGAAGTCTTTTATTATGATGAGATTGCCAAAAATTGTCTGTAGACATGGCAACTACTGATGGATTCTCTGTAGAACTGGATGCAAATAATAAAACGACATTTTTCTCATGCTAATGTTTTTCTTTAATATTTTTTACTTCCCACATTCTCTCGCTTTTCTCTCCTTTTCTTTCTAATGCTGATTCTTTTTTATTTTTTTTATTATCTCCCCCTTTTCTCTCTCTCTCTCTCTCTCTCTCTCTCTCTCTCTCTCTCTCTCTCTCTGTCTTTGTGTCTTACTTCTTTCTCCCTATCTTCCTCTACCTGTGTTTCACACCTTTGCTCCGTTTCTTTTTTTCCTCATTCTCAGATTTTCTTAGTTCATCATCTCTTTCCAACTGATTTTCTGTCTGTCTCTGTCTGTCTGTCTCTGACAGTCTGTCTCTTCCCCTCTCTCTTCTTTATTTCTTTCTTTCACCCCAAAACATATATCTCGGTACTCACTCACCATACGACTTACCAACCCCTTTTATTCAATCTCTCTCTTTCTCTTTCCCTCACTCCAACTGCTTCTCCATCTACTTCACTGTCCACTACACATCTCCCCACCCACCCGCTATCTTGCCTGACATGGCTGAACAAAACAACAAAACAAATTCGTGAGAAAGCCGCATTGCTAAGATGAAAACTAATTAACTGTTGGTGTTGGGGTAATGGATATTGTGTCTGGGTAATCAACAACGGTGGTGGTGGTGGTGGTGGTGGTTGTAGTGTTGTTGTTGCTGATAAGGGTGGGAGTAGTATTTATAATAGTGGTAGTATGGCGGTAGTGGTGATGGTGTCGATGTTGGTGTTAGTGGGAGTAGAGTTGATGGTGATGGTAGGAGTAGTGGTGAAAATGGAGGTGGTCTTTGTAGGGGTGCTGGTATTGGTGCCGGCTGTAGTGGTGATGGTAGTGGTGGGAGGAAGGGGGTATTAGTGGTGGTGATGGTTATGTTGGTGGCTAGGGATGTGATGTTATTGTGGCGGTGGCGGCAGTAGTAGTAGTGGTGGTGGTGATGGCGGTAGTGGTGGATATGGTGGTTGTCATTGTGGTGGTCATGTTAGTTGTTGTCGCTTTTTAACTCCAAGCCATTTTGCTCAAATGATGAAAGGCATGCCAACTATGACCATCCCGTTTTTACCTCTGTGTGCAACGAGGGAATCCAGTACCACATATTTCAACACGTGCTTTTCTAAGGTTGAAATTAGGGGGAAATTTGGTTGTCATTTCTAGAAGATCAAGCGAAGATGTAGTTGATGGTGGTGGTTGATGGTGTTGGTGGTGACAAAGATGATGGTAGTGTTGGGGCTGGCGCTTGTGGTGGTAGTTGTAATGGTGGTGGTCGACGGTTTTACTGTTGTTGGTGGTAGTGGTTATAGTGTTGATGGCACTACAGTAGTGGTGATGGAGGAGGTAGTAGTTGTGTTCGCAGTGGTGGTAATGGTGGTTATGTTATTAGTGGTGTTGATGTTGATGGTGATGGTGGTGATGGTGATGGAGGTGACGTTGGTGGTGGTGTTTATGCTGGTGGTGTTGCTTGTGGTGGTAGTGTTCGTGATGGTGGTGTTGGTGATGGTGGTGATGGTGATGATGGTGTTGATGATGGTGGTGATGGTGATGATGGTGACGTTAGTGGTGGTGTTTATGCTGGCGGTGATGTTGGTGGTGGTAGTGTTGGTGATATGGTGTTGGTGATGGTAGTGTTGGTGATGGTGTTGGTGATGTTTATTACGCTGGTGGTAATGTTGGTGGTGGTAGTGTTGATACTTTGGCAAGTAAGGAATCTACCCCTATTGAGCAGGGAAAGAAGGGACCTGCTATAACTTCAGCCATACCTACTTATACCGCATATCATCACAATGTGTGCACGTGTGCGTCCGTATGTGTTTATGTGTATATGCATATGTGTGTGTGTGCATACATGTGTGTGTAAGTGTTTATGCATACACGTGTGTGTGTGAATTCTTATATCTGTATATATTTATACGACTGTTTGTGTGTGCATGCGTGTGCTTGTGTCTGCGTGCTTATATCTAGGTGCATGCGTATGTGTACATATGTGTACTTATGTGTACATATTTATATCTATATGTGTGTCTGTGTTTCTTATTTCTTTACTCTCCACAAGGGACTACACACAGAGGGGACAAACAAGGACAGACAAACGGATTAAGTCGATTATATCGACCCCAGTGCGTAACTGGTACTTATTTAATCGACTCCGAAAGGATGAAAGGCAAAGTCGACCTCGGCGGAATTAGAACTCAAAACGTAACGGCAGACGAAATACCGCTAAGCATTTCGCCCGCCGTGCTAACGTTTTTGCTAGCTCGCTGTGTGTCTGTATTTCTTTGCCTATGTACATCTGTGTGAATGCATATGTGCATGTAAAGTGTATATATAAATATATATGTGTGTATGTATGTTTGTGTACGTGTTTGTGTGTGTGTGTGCGTGTGTGCGTGCTTGACTATGTGTGGGCGTATATATATATATGTTCATGTCTATACGTGTATTATGTGTGAAACCTTGTGTTTACATCGGTCTATATGTAAGTCTGTGAATGTTTATGTGTATATATATGTGTATATATATGTGTATTGACCTTTGTGTATGCATATGATTTTTTTATGTGTATACGTGTGTGTGAGTGTGTTTAACTATATATATGAGTATAAGAATGCGCGGGCGTATATGTGTGTGCATGCACATGTGAGCCTGCATTTACGTGTGTATGGGGGTATGAATATATGTGAATATGTATGCACGTATATCCAGGTAAATATGTGTGTCTTTATGCTAGTATAATTGTCTACCTATACTTACGTGAATGCATGCAAGTCCTTCTTTGAATCTCTCTCTCTTTCTCTCTCTCCCACTTTCACCATATATATATTTTGTATGAAGGTGTTTTTCGGTATGAACGCTATATATATACATACATACATACATACATGCACACACATATATATATATATATATAATATATATATATATATATATATATATATATATATATATGTATATATATATATATATATGTATGTATATATATATATATATGTATGTATATATATATGTATGTAATATATATATGTATATATATATATATACATATATACATAATTCATGCATACATGCATACATACATACATACATACATACATACGTACGTACATACATACATACATACATACATACATACATACATACGTACATACATACATACATACATACATGCATACATATATATATGTCTGTGTATTTCTATTTATGTGTAATGAAAAGGGGCAAAAACAAAGAAAATATCCAAAAAGATGAAAATGAAAACACATTCACACACGTACAAAAACCAAAACAAAATGTCTACCTTCTCTTTCCGTCTAATTTACTTCTTTCACCCATTCACTCACCTCTGGAAGCTTCTATAAATAATTCTTATTATATTACAACCTGATTGTTTCTTTACTTATTTTGTTTTATATTTTACTATATTTTTCTTATTGATTACTATTTTCTGTTGCATTCTATTTATTTATTTTTCATCACATACACACGCACACACACATGCACACACGTACACACACACACACACGAGAATTGTTTTTATCTTTTCCAGTGTTCCTTTCTTTTTCGGTTCTGTTGCTCCTTCTCCCGCCCGTTTTTTGATTCCGTGGGTAGGAGCGAAATTGGTTAATATTTATTTTCGGTTAAATAACTAATGGTATCAAGCGAAATCACGCTATGTGATACGGGTCTTGTTCAACACAAAGCTTTCACCAATCGCCATAGTTGTTGACGTTGACCTACACTTTGCATGATAAAAAAAGTAAACAATATTATTAAAAACAAACAAAAAGGTGCAGGAGTGGCTGTGTGGTAAGAAGCTTGCTAACCAACCACATGGTTCCGGGTTCAGTCCCACTGCGTGGCATCTTGGGCAAGTGTCTTCTGCTATAGCCCCAGACCGACCAATGCCTTGTGAGTGGATTTGGTTGACGAAAACTGAAAGAAGCCTGTCGTATATATGTATATATATATGTATGTGTGTGTGTGTGTTTGTGTGTTTGTCCCCCTAGCATTGCTTGACAACCGATGCTGGTGTGTTTACGTCCCCGTCACTTAGCGGTTCGGCAAAAGAGACCGATAGAATAAGTACTGGGGTTACAAAGTATAAGTCCCGGGGTCGATTTGCTCGACTAAAGGCGGTGCTCCAGCATGGCCGCAGTCAAATGACTGAAACAAGTAAAAGAGTAAAAGAGTAAAAACAACAACGGATAAATTATGTGAATCAACAAAGAAGTTTGTATGTAGTGGATCAATTTTCCAGAAAATAACAGCGAAATCTCCCTCAAATAAACTTACTGACTTTAAAATGGACACAGTTGGTTATGTAGTATTGGTTAGATACATTGTGTGAATATAAAAGTAACACGTGTTGGTTACAGATGGAAAGTCTTTGGTCACATGTCTGATAAACCAGAGCTGATTGAAACTAAAACTCAACAGCAACTGGAACGATTACGATAATGGCAAAAGAGCTGCAACAACAACAACAACGGCAACCATATATCTATATATATATGCATGTGTGTATATGTGTGTGACGTATATATATATATATATACACACACACATACACAAATATACGCATATATATATATATATATATATATATATATATATATATATATATATATATATATATATATATATATATATATATATTATATATATATATATACATACGTATACTTATACGCAGACGTGGTTGTGTGGTAAGCAGTTTGCTTACCAGCTACATGGTTTCAGGTTCAGTCTCACTGCGGGTCAACTTGGGCTGACCAAATCTTTGTGAATGGATTTGATAGACGGAAATTGAAAGAATATATGAATATATATTTATGTGTATGTGTTTGCGTTTGTGTCTGTATTTCACCATGGCTTGATAACAGGAGTCAGCTATAACACGCCATGGAACTATTGAGAAAAATTTCAGTGGACTTTCGAATGGAATAAACCCTGTATCCGTTCTACAATGTAGGCGAGTTAAGAATCCCCGATTAGTTTATATGAAAGGCTGAAGAGCCTCTCAGTGCAAAGCAACTACGTCAACAAGCTACGTTTGCTATGCATATATACCTTCATGCATCCATACATACTTACGTATGTACATGCATAGATAGAAATATTCACGCGTATATACATAGATACAGCGATACTTACGTACAAGCATACAAACATGGTGCAAAATAACTCGTGACTGAGTAAGACGACTTATTGAACTCAGTATATCTATGCAAAAGTTCCTGGAGTTTCAGAATTTATCGCGTGTGAATTTGTTTTGGATGGATAAAACCTACTTTTAAGGCAATTACGTATAGAGTTGATAGCACAACAGAAGTTGAGACTAAAAGAAACCAACTGCATTTCAGACTTTTTATATGAGTTTATCTTCTTCTAGAAGAGAGTCCTATCAAGAATTAGGCGTCCGCCACATCTTTTGGTTCACATGCTAGTTAACCTATAGTTTGGACCCTAACAGGTGCTGCCACTCCGGACTGTAGTAGACCTCTTAACAATAGAGGCTAAGAGATGGATCCACATTACTCAAAAGCCTAGAACTCCTGAACCAGGGTCCCACAGATGCAGTTTAAAGTCATACCCGAGACATGTGTATATACACAAACACATACACTTATGCATGTATTCACACATATATATACTTATATATAAACGCATATACATATATAGATGTATATATAAATGTATGTATCTATGGTTCTCTATGCATATATATGTATAGTGAAGACGCCTGGCTGAGTGGTTAGAGCGTCGAGCTTACGATCGTTAGGTTGTGAGTTCGATTCCTGGACCGGACTGTGTGTTGTGTTCTTGAGCAAGACACTTTATTTCACGTTGCTCCAGTTCACTCAGCTGTAGAAATGAGTTGCGACGTCAGTGTTGCAAGCTGTATCGATCCTTGAGTAACATCGGTGGCTTGGAGAAGGAAGGCCGGTACGCATGTGCGACTGGTGGTCTTCCATAAACAACCTTGCCCGGAATTGTGCCACGGAGGGTAACGTTTTAGGTGCAATCCCATGGTTATTCATGACCGAAGGGGGTCACCCATATATTAATATATGCATGTATCTATGTACACAGATTGTATGTATGTATATATATGTGGAGGCGCAATGGCCCAGTGGTTAGGGCAGCGGACTCGCGGTCGTAGGATCGCGGTTTCGATTCCCAGACCGGGTGTTGTGAGTGTTTATTGAGCGAAAACACCTAAAGCTCCACGAGGCTCCGGCAGGGGATGGTGGTGATCCCTGCTGTACTCTTTCACCACAACTTTCTCTCACTCTTACTTCCTGTTTCTGTTGTACCTGTATTTCAAAGGGCCGGCCTTGTCACTCTCTGTGTCACGCTGAATATCCCCGAGAACTACGTTAAGGGTACACGTGTCTGTGGAGTGCTCAGCCACTTACACGTTAATTTCACGAGCAGGCTGTTCGGTTGATCGGATCAACCGGAACCCTCGTCGTCGCAACCGACGGAGTGCTTCCATTCCATGTATATATATATATATATAATATATATATATATATATACTTGAACGTACATCCATACAAAAATGTATATATGTGTGTGTGTGTGTATGCTTACATATAATATATGCATTTTTGTATATAGTGGGGCGTACATGTATACAAGCATACATACGTTTGCACACATACCTATATATGAACGTATATACATATACTACTTCATTATATATAAGTATATACACATATTTACGCACACATATATCTGTATATGTGTGTGTGTGTTTGTGTGTGTGTTTGTGTGTGTGTGTGTGTGTGTGTTGTGTGTGTGTGTGTGTGTGTGTGTGTGTGTGCGGATAGACGGTAAGGCTCCAGCACAATTTCACACTGTACCCAACCGTTTTCCTAAACTTTTAATGGCATTTAAAACATGACAATATAAAACTATCCGCCTCAAAAAGAAATCTATTTATTTACTCAGCTATTAGCCCCCAAATCTTCTACGTTCATCTCCCGGGTGGGACCTAATGCCTTGTTTTCTAGACTCTTACTCTCACTCTGACCTTCGTACACTATACCCTTGATATTAACCTTGTTATTAAATTCAGAAAGTATACCTAAGGGGGAATACAGATCTGGAGCCCCTTCTCAAAGATGAAAAGACTTCTTAGTAGCACACAACTCCCAGCCCTCAAACCCCCAAGTATTTGTTAAGGGAGACGTGTTTGCCAGTGAAGCTTGTAGGTTAGTGTAGCGTCGGAGGTTAGGAAGAAACGATTTGTACGGCTTTAATATATAACGTTTTATTTACTCTGTGAAAATAGTTTCGATTCTGTCAACAGTTGACAAATACGAGAAATATTCACAGACGAATTTTTTTCTGTATGAATGTGTAGGTGGGCGTGGGGGAGAATCGGTGTAGGTATGTGTGTGAGGTTGCTTGTGACATTGGAAATGTGTGTGTGTGTGTGTATGTTGATGAGTGTATGTATGTGTGGAATTCGATAATTGTATAACTGTTTTTATGTGTCTATGCACACACACACACACATCATTGTCTACGTGTATGTTTGTGTATTGTTGACACACACATATATGGATGTGCGTGTGTGTGTGTGTGTGTGTGTATCTATCTATCTATATATCTATCTATCTATCTATCTATCTATCTATCTATCTATATATCTATCTATCTATCTATCTATCTATTTATCTATTTATTTGTATATCTATCTGTTTATCTAGCTAGCTAGTTAACTACCTGCTTGTCTGCCTGTCTATCTATATATAAATACATACATGCATATATATGTATGTATATATAACGTATATATATATATACGTATATATGTATTCATATACATATGTAAATATACGTGTTTTTTTGCGCATATATAGTGTGTTATATGCGTGGCGCATGTATATATGCATGTCTATCGGTCTGTATGAATGCATGTTTGCATTTATATATGTATGCATAATGGTATGTAGATGTATATGCATATATGTATATGTGTATGCATATATGTAGCACTTTCCTTTTTGAGAGTCTGCAATCATCCCAGAAACCAGGGGATTGATCCTTATCGAGAAACAACCAGAATTTAAATAAGAATACTATTTGTATTACATTTTGAAATTCAGAAAAGTCTTACATATTTTCATTGTTTCACTTACAATGTAAATGCGCAGAATATATATTAATTCCTTTTTTGCTTTTCCCTTCATTTTTTATAAACCTTTTTCTGAATCACTTAGAACACACCCAAGTACCCCAATGGTTATGCTTATACAGCTATAGAATTGATAAGAAATTAAATGTGATCGGGAGGGATCTGTAATGATATAAAAGTTCTGTGAAGGTGAGAGTCACAGGATCATTCTGGAGCTGTGCTTTGTTGTGGGTTCAGAAGTAAAAGCAATGGGATTGGTAGTGCATGTGACAGTAAAGACAATGTGAGGGTATTCGGCTTGGAGAAAATTGAAATAAAAGATCAGCTGGGGTGAAAAAAAAAGGGCAGTTTGGTGCTCTCAATGACGTTTCTATTGAGGCCCCGGAAGTAGCTGAAAAGATCGCCTGATCGGCACTTCCAGAGGTCAATGATCTGGAACATCTTTCTTCCGGCCATAACCAGCAATGCTGCCGCAACACTATTATCTTACGATGGGTTGGTAGACAGTTGAGAGAAGAAAAAAATATTTAAAAAAAAGATAAAGGAAAAAGGCCCTAAACAGAAAATGTTTTCCTCTCCCAAAAGGGAAAGTAAGTAGATCGGATGTGGTGAAGTCTATCTTCTTCAAATATTTAATGTTTACTGTACTTTGTAACGCAAACAACCAATCGATGGACAATCTGAATGATTACTCAGAAAATCTAGGAAGAAAACAAGTGCAGATTCGTGAGGTGTTGAGCTCCGATCATGTAAGCATGCAAAAGATAGACTGCCGGTAAATACTACTTTACAGGTTATGTACTTCGACCACTAGGAGGACATAGCTATTTTTTATTCACTCTATCAGCTTGTACCACGCTTTCGCTAATTGTTGTAGGTGCCTACGTAGTCACGAGCAGATATAATCAGTCTTTCAGTCATCCCACCACTTGAGCTGGCGGATCACTGAGAATGTGAATGCTCTTCCAACTGTCGGTTGGTGCTCATGTACAACTCAGTATACTGGTATAACATGAAATGAAGTGGCTTGCTCAAGAACACAAGATATCACCTAGTCCAGAAATCAGACTTCATGATCGCTAGCCCAACTTCATAACCATTTGCTCATACGCGTAGCCGTACTCTAGCCATAGATAAATGCGATCTTGTGTAATTGTCAGAAATTAAGAATCATATCCTATATTATTGTTGGTCTTGATCGAAATTACATACGATTATAGCGGTATCTTTCCAAGCAGAGTTTACCCAGAATTAAATTATCCAATGTGTACATATGATGTGAAATTTGAGGGATATTTAGCTGCTAATTTCGTGGTAAAGATTATCAGAGATAAGTACGTTTAGTGGAATAAAGACTTCTACAATGTTAGCTGATATTGAGAGAGAGAGAGAGAGAGAGAGAGAGAGTCCACTACTGGCGTTGCTACACCTTCACTGTTTGAAACCTCTGATACGTGGCATTTAGTGAATGAGGGAGTTTGAGGCTACTGCCGTCATCTGTCTCTTGCATACAACTTTATATCTATGCATGTATGAATGCATGAATGTATTTTTAAAAGTATTTTTGTATGTGTGCGTGTTCGTTTGTTTATATACATAGACATACACATGTACATACATAAATCCATCCATCCATCCATCTATACACACATTATTTAATAAACACAATATATGTTTTCATGTGCTAGTATTAGTTTCATGCGAGGAAAGCATGCCAGACAATATTTTTAACACGTCTGGTGTCTCAGCGCAATTCCAGGCTCTGCCCACATGGTATAATAAGCTAAAATAGGACGATAGGATGAGAGAAAAAGCGAGATATGACGAAAAAGAAGTAGATGTAAAAGATGGTAAGTTGAAAAACCGGAAAACGACCCCCACCCCCATAAATTACAATGCTTAGATAAACGGGAAGCGTTTATTACTTTAAAAGACCATAAACCTAATTTTCGTAATAAACTTACTTGTAGATTGTTAAACCCACCGAGGAATAAAATCGGGCTAGTAGCTAAAAAAATACTATGAAACATTAATAATAAAATGAGAGAGACCACTAGGCTACAACAATGGAATAGCAGTTTTACTGTAATAGAGTGTTTCAAGGACATTACGAATAAGTATAGGCCTCGATTTACATTATAGATTTTTATCCCTTCATATCGAGATTGCTACTTGATCATATGTTGATATAGACCCTGTAGACCAGGACTTTATTATGCATGCGAGGAAAACACTTCTGTTTAGTAAGGGCTCAGCATGGGTAAGAAAGTCCGGTAATGATGAATTGTTTGATGCTTCCCTGGAATGACACGATAGTGTTGACATCTGCGATATTGTGGGTCTCCTTGTATTAAAGACATGGAAATCAAAGTACCCATCTCAGGGCGTTGGTCTATACCGAGATGACTGATCGAATATTTCCCATGGGTGCGGTGGGCACATCCTAGATAAATTTAGGAAACCTTCAGTCAATTAGGCCTTAAAATCACAGTCGCTATTAATCTATCTAAAGTTGATGTTTTAGATGTTTCTTTAGACCTAAACTCTTCTTCTTATAAACCTTAGCATAAGCCCAACGAGTAACTTTCCTATATACATAAACAGTCTTGTCCCTCCGCTGTAGTATACTCGATAGCTAACATTAGTAACAAAGTATTTAACCTTTCTTCCTCTAAAGAAATTTGCGAGAAGGCAGCGCCCTATTACAGCACAATACCCTAGCCAATAGTGGCTTTAAGGATAAATTAATATATAAACCATCCAGTAATTATAGGAATAATAATAATAGACCTAAAAATAGACCTAGGAAAATAATTTGGCTCCTCCACTTTTCCCTTAACGTATAAATTAACGTAGGTAAAGATTCCTGTCTCTCTTAGACAAACATATTCCAAAATATCCCAGGTACAAGAAAATATGTAACAAGCGGTCAGTGAAATTATCATATAGCTACTGCTCCAATATGAAAAACATCATTAGTCGGGAACAACACCAAGATCCCACTGCCAGTTGTAATGTCGAGACCCAGGAACCTGTCCATTGGACTAGGGACGTATGATTAAATCTTCCATATATGAGGCAGAAGTTACAGCAACGTTAGATGATGACACAACAGGTAAGAAGAGTTATATCGGACTATGTGAAGGCGAATTCAAAAATCGTTATGCTAATCACATATCTTCCTTCTGACACAGGGACAAAAGTAAAGCTACCAAGATGGCTAACCACGTACGGGTTTCGAAATCGAATCACATACGATAAAGTAGACAATAATCGAAAAATCCGCACCATATGTTAACGAATCTAAAAAAATGTAAGCTATGCGTCACTAAAAGAACTCAGAGCCTTTTCAGATCTAAAAACTCTAATACACTGCTGAATTCTAGATCCGAAATTTTCAGTGGTTGTAAGCATATGACAAAGTTCCTGTTGACGAAATAGAAAGTATCATCCTCTCCAGATTAAGCAGCTATACCACAGACTCGAGGCCATTATTTTTTTGCCTTATATTTTACGGTCTAAGGAGAAATAACTCCTCCTCCCCACTTTTGGTGCTTTTTCGTTTTCCGGTTTTTCAACCTTCTACTGTTTCTTCCCACAGATGAACCTAATTGTGGAAATGCATGCGTTCAGTGTTCGTAGTCAGTTTAATCACCGTCGCTGGTGGACAGTAGAAATAAATAGATAGAAAAAGTCCTTTCATTTTTATAAAAAGATTTTAAAAGTATGGAAGACCCTACATGCAATTTACGCGGGAGCTCTGGGAGAAAATGTTAAAGTGCATGACCATCCTGGGGACATAGGTAATGGGCGTAAAGCTTGGTGAAAATCGGTTGAGAATTGTGGAAATGTATGCATTAGTCATTATGCACACACATACTGTGATTTATATATATACTATATATATATATATATATAAGAACAAAGAGATGACACTGAAGAAACAAAGGTAATGTAATGAAATTCATTAGGTTAAAGTTTTATAGCAGAAAAGATAAATCCAGCGACAATTGTGTAAATACTATAGGCAGTGAGCATGCTTCACCGGCCAACTACTAGGTACATACTCAATGCTTAAACAATTACTATATGTGTATATATATATATATATATATATATATATATATACACACATATACATATATATATATTTATATATTTGTATGTATGTTTGTATATACGTATGGATGTATATATATGTATGTGTGTGGCCATATATATATTTACACACACACACACACACACACACACACACACACACACATATATATATATATATATACACACATATACATATATATATATATATATTATATATTTGTATGTATGTTTGTATATACGTATGGATGTATATATATGTATGTGTGTGGCCATATATATATTTACACACACACACACACACACACACACACACACACACACATATATATATATATATATACATATATATATATATATATATATATATATATATAAAGAATGTAATCATGACTGTAACTTGCCTAAACGAGTGTGTTTTATAAAATATATAACATGATATATTTCTTGTATTTATAAATAATATTTCGTGAATTGTATACCCCACATTGCCCTATCATGTGGTTTCATGCCTTAGAGCATTAGATGCGAGATTTACAAGTGAAGCGTAGGATCTGCAACTGAGCCCGAACTTTGATCACACGTAGCACTTCAACGATGCTTATTTACCTATCCATTATGATATTTCGAACGCGACATCTTTTTACTGCGAGCTGCTAAAGATTCAAAGCAGTATTCGTGAGCTGAAGTCAAACTCTTCATGTCTTCATTTTTCGTCATCTAAAGTCAATTTGAGAGTGGTCGTACACTGTAAGCACGAAGCAAATACATTCCTTTAACTATAATTTTTCAAGTAGTTATTATATTGCTATTTTTGAACGCACCAATCATACGTCACTCCGAGAAATAGCTCCCTTTGCTGATGAATAAAATAAACTTGCAGAGAGGACGTTTCAACGTCTTCCTTCAATTTCCTTACACCATTTATGTAGCTGTTTCTGACATGAAATTTCGCATTCATGTAGAACAACTATATTTTGTAGTCATTATCCGCAATCTTCTCCCCAAACACTTCAGTAGCTCTGCTTTGCATCGCTTGCAAGCAACGATCTCCACAATAACCAGCCTTCAGTTTAGTTTTCTTTTCCTCGGTTAATCGGAAACATATATTACCGTGTTACAAATATAAACCTCTCGGTAGTTCAATTATTTGGTGGAAAAAAATACCAGCAAAGCAACTTAAACCGTCCAAAGGACGGGTGCGTTTGTTAATATATATACATGCGTATGTATGTGTGTGTGTGTATACACATATGTATATATATATATATATATATATGTTTGTATATATACACATACATACATATATGCGTGTATATATATATATGCACTTTACCTTTCGTCCTTTTGTGGTGAGTAAAAAAATTACCATTCCGTGACAGTAAATTGACGGACTGAAAGAGAGTCGTACAAGACACTTTGTGGCATTTGTTGCGGTTCTTTGCGTTCTGAATTCAAATTCTGCCGTGGTCTTTTGGGTGCACAACTTTATCCACTACTCGGTTTAACGCTACCAGCTGGCATTTCGAATTTCTTTAGTTGAATCCTGACTTCTGTTACGAACGTTCGGGCAGGGCAAGACACTCAGTTTATGTATACCTTGATTTTTTACTCTCAACATCAGTGTCGGCTGCCCAGTAGACGATTATGGGCATTACATTCTCTCTTAATCATGAGAAGTTAATTCTCATAATTAAAGGAAAAATAACTTTGACCTTTGTTTTCAGAAAACAGAAGACAACTAAGAATATGTTTCTGTCAACTAGACATCACCAGCTTAGAATTTACCCAAGCTTGTATGATCAGATAAACGAACGTTTACACACACAGAGGTGATGATGATATTGATGCTGATAGTAGGGTGGCGGTTATGTTGGTGAATGGTGATGGTGGTGGTGATGGCAGTAGTAATTGTAAGTGTTGGGGATGATAGTGATGGTGAAGTGGTGATGATGGTAGCGGTGGTGGTGATGGTAGTGGTTGGTGTTCTGGTGGTAGCGGTGGTCATACTGGGTCATGATAGGTGATAGTGGAGGTTCTTGGTGAAATCATAATGATGATAACGATGATGTTGAAGCTGCTGCTGCTGCTGCTGCTGCTGATGATGATGATGATGATGATGATGATGAAGAGGAGAACATTAATGGTGATAATGAT
>NC_043002.1:28474018-28486518 GCF_006345805.1 Octopus sinensis | reverse complement strand
CCGTTACTATTATTATTATTGCTGTTATAATAACAACAACAATAACAATAGTAATTATTATTGTTGCTAATATTATTATTATTATTATTTTTATTGTTGCTGTTGTTGTTATTGTTGCTGTTATCGTCGTCATCGTCGTCGTTGTCTTTATTATTCATGGTTTAAGAAATGCACCAATAGTTTCCTTTCCTGTCTTGAAACAAAAATTAAGTACAATTCAGAGAACAAGCATTAAAGTGTTTAGAGTTAACAGGAATGTTCAAGGCTAATGAAATTGTTCATTGTTAACGATATTATTTTAGATCTACAAAAATGTTCAACGGTAAACAAGCTTAAAAGTATTCACGGTTAACAAGGTTGTTCAAAGTTGATGACAATGTTCAAGGTTAACGTAATATGTTGAAGGTTACCAAATAAGATAATGTATGAGAATGCCCCAACAACGTTTACAAATCCTAGTCTGGCTGTGTTCTAGAATGGGTCTACGTCTGTCATTCCAAGAGATTTGTCAGTATCTTAACAGAAATGGTTGTGTGCCCTCCCTATTATGTTTGTTATAAATAGGAGAATCGAAATATTCCTTAATTGTAGTTATGCTTTTTAATTCAAAAGCAATATTGGTATACTTCCTAACTTTTTTTTGTTCGCTTCTACACATCATTACAGTAATTAAATTTTGATATATCAATAATTTATACGCCTTTATAATTTTCGGCATAGAGAATGATGTCAGGTGTGTTATGTGCTATCCACAGGTCGGTTTACGTACGTAATTTCTATAATAGTTTAACATTATCTTCTACGATAGATGGTGCTCCATACGAGTTGAAATTCAATGGCAGGAGTTATGTGACTCAGCTTTGCTACGTCACGATATCTTCAAGTTATACTTTTTTAGAGCTCGTGTATGTGTGACATCTCCACACCATGTGAACTACTGTTCCAGTATTGACGGCAAGTGTCACACGCGTGACGTTGATATTCATATCGTAAGGTGTGAATATTCCTTTCAATATATTTAGTAGCCATTTAAGGTGGCGAGCTGGTAGAGTCGTTAGCACGCCGGACAGCCTGCATATCGGCATTTTATCTGTTTTTACGTTCTCAGTTCATATTCCTTGGAGATCGGCTCCATTCCTAGTTAAGAATTGGGCCAATGTTTTTGACCAGCCCTATGAATAGATGGCATTGCCCCTAAACTAGAAACGTCATTATTATTATAATTATTTATCGTCGTCATGGTCGTGGTCCTCCTGCACCTGCTCCTGCTGCTCCTCCTGCTGCTCCTGCTGCTCCTGCTCCTGCTCCTCCTCCTCCTCCTCATAATCATCATCATCATTATCATCCCCGTCATCACCACCATCATAATCATCATGAAACCAAGCAGATGAAAGTATGTTGAAACATGTACTGAGTTCCAGTAAAGAACACGGATTTTGAAGATGATTTTAAAAATGACGGTGATGAAATATAAGGAACATAAAAGAAGAATAAAGAAGAAGATAATATGGGGATCAGCATCGAATAAAGAAGTTATCTATGAAACAGAGGGTGAAAAGCTTATTTCTAGTAAAAGATATGCTTTGAAGAGTGCTGTAGTTCAAAATGGGAAATGCAGGAGCATTAGAGCTTAAAACATGGGGCGGAAATATGATGGGAATCAGAGAAAGGAAGTGAAGTATCGGCAGTTAAAAGAGTTTGTGGAAATGTCATAAAATAGTTTTATGCGGTTCATCGACTGGTTTGTTTGGGTCTGTTTTGCCACATTACTCTCCCCACAACTCAAGTCTTAGTCAATGCTAAGTCTATGAGAGTGTTAGAATATTTCAAGTTCTGCGTAGAAGAGCTATAGGTTTGTGCTGTGCTGCGGATGAGAGAGATAAAACTTTTTGGTAGCCCCTGGATAAAGTCTGATCAATCGCACGTTAACATTCCCATAAGATGATCGTAGTACATCGTTGGATGATCGAAGTACACGCGCTGGATTTGAATACGCGTCTATTAGAATGTAGAAAATGTATAATATCTTCAATCATCTCATCTCAGTATTAAGTTTCAAGGATCTCAGTTCAAACCTAACCGTGGACAACTTCTCTTTTTATTGACACGCGGGCCAATAAAATAATTAACAAGCTAGAAGCGGAATTTATCCATCAAAAACATTCCCCGCTGAAACTTTATGGCAGAATGCCAATGTTACAATTCAATATTCTGGTCATTGTTGGATTTATCACAGAAAGACTTGTCTTGGAGATGCTACTGTTTGTATTCTTATCATCTTATGTTTTGCTTTGTTTTTATATGATTGTTACTATATCTAAGATCTACACATACATACATACATACATACATACATACATACATACATACATACATACATACAGAAAGTGTGGGTGTGTGTGTGTGAGAGAGAGAGAGAGAGAGAGAGAGAGAGAGAGAGAGAAAGGAAGAAGGGAATTAGAACGAGGAAGAGTGATAAATTGTTATATATCTTCCTCATTTAGAGAAAAAATATTGTTATATTTCTGTCTTCAGGACATCAATTACATTCAAAATGGCTACAGTGCTGATGCTGGGAAGTGAGTCTATAATAGTGGTAGCTTCAGTAGTGGTGGTGGGAGGTAATTCTCCTTTTACGTCACTCTTTTATTCAATTCTCCGGTGCCCTGCGCGAGTCTGTTCCTCATTGAAGTGCTGTATGGTCGAAGTCACGGTCTTCATCGACAGCCGATGGTTGAAAGTGATTTCTTTGAAAAGGGTCCATATTTAGAGCGACAGTGTATGTGTGAATGAATGATATGATAGTATGTGTGTGTCTATATTACCTATATGTGTGCGTTACATATAGATAGTTTTTATTTCTTTTATGCCCAAGGAAGGCTAAACATAGAGGGGTCAAACAAGGACAGACAAAGAGATTAAGTCGATTACATAGACCCCAGTGCGTAACTGGTACTTATTTAATCGACCCCGAAAGGATGAAAGGCGAAGTCGATCTCAGCGGAATTTGAACTCAGAACGTAACGGCAGACGAAATACCTATTTCATTACTGCCCACAAGGGGCTAAACACATAGGGGACAAACAAGGACAGACAAACGGATTATGTCGATTATATCGACCCCAGTGCGTAACTGGTACCTATTTAATCGACCCCGGAAGGATGGAAGGCAAAGTCAACCTCAGCGGAATTTGAACTCAGAACGTAGCGGTAGACGAAATACCGCTAAGCATTTCGCCCGGCGTGCTAACGATTCTGCCAGCTCGCCGCCCTACACATAGATAATATTGACGTGAAGGCAATGTACTTCAGCCGTCATTTCACTTGTCATTTGAGCCCCATAGATGAATGTCGATTTGCGTTTTACTATATTATGCTATTCCATTGAGTGTAGCCACAGATCTGTTGTCGATTAAATCGAACCTAGGAATAGATTGGTACTTCATTTTATCAACCTCCATAAGGATGAAACGCAATGTCAACCTCAGAAGGTTTTGAACTTAGAATGTAAGGGTATTGCATCCAATGTTTTAACGATTCTTCCAATCCAGAGTTTTAATAATCATATTCACTGAGTCCGATAGTACTGTTATACAAAAGCAAAAGCAAAAGCAGCAGCAGCAGCAACAGCAACAACAGCAACATCAACAAGAACAAGATCATATCGATTCAAAATTACCTACAAAATTATCTCCCGCCCTTGCTAATCGGAAGAATTAACAATTCCACTAGCACCACTGTCACCACCATTACACTTATGACCACCACTAACATTTCCAGCATTACTTCAGCCATCACTATCACCCCATCCACACCATCTTTACCATTTTCAGTACCTTCACCATCATCGCAACTGTTGCCAACAAGGGAGCCTCTAACTGTTATCTCTAGATCCTAGAAATAGCAGCTAAATCTCCTCAAAATTTCAGCCTGCCGTCTTAACATAATGTGGCCTTACTTCCTTGCACATAGGAAAAAGATATAATTGGCTTTGATCATAGGTCTGTACAATTAGGTATTTTGGTATGGGGGGATGAACAGCAGCATCAACCTCACCACCAGCAACAACAGCAAAAAACAATACCACCACCAACAACAATAACACTGCCACAAGGACACACCAATATCACCATCAATACTACTACTACTATCACCACCACCACCACCACCACCATCAACAACACTACCACAAGATCGTGGTGACGATGATGACGACGACCATCACAACTACAACCACTTCCACGACTGCCATGATCTCCACTACTACCACCACAAATGTCATCAACAATAAAATCAGCAATAACAATAATAATGTTCTATATTTAAGAGATGAGGAATTATGTACGTTATTTACATTATTTACAATTGACGGATATTTGTCCTCATCTTGTTTGTTGTTAACACAACTTTTCGGCTGATATACTCTCCAGTCTTCATCAGGTGTATTGGGGGAAATTTCGAACCTGGGTTCTCATTCCTAAGGTATTCCGAGTTCAATTCCAGGCAGTGACCTGAATAATAATAAGCTCACGGGCATATGGCGTAGTGGCTAAGAGCGTGGGCTACTAGCCCCAAGATTCCGAGTTCAATTCCAGACAGTAACCTGAATAATAATAATAATAATAATAATAATAATAATAATAATAATAATAATAATAATAATAATAATAATAATAATAATAATAACAATAATAATAATAATAATAATAATAACAATAATAATAATAATAATGATGATAATAATAATAATATCGAAAAATACCTTAGGAATGAGAACCCAGGTTCGAAATTTCCCCAAGACACCCTATGAAGGCTGGAGGGTACATCAGCCGAAACGTTGTGTTAACAACAAACAATATGAGGACAAATATTCGTCAATTGTAAATGATGTAAATAATGAACAATAATACTACTCTGCTACACCAATAACAATATCTACATCAACATCATTAATGACTCTTACATTACCACATCAACACACTACCACAACACAACACAACACCACAACAAGAATATATCAACAACACTATTACCATATAAACAGCATTATCACGCTAACATCAACAATAACATACAACTGAAATTATCTCATCATCATCACTATCAACAATACTACTACGCCATCGCAACTATATTAACATTAACGCAACATTGTTATCACCACCAACATGAGTGATTACCGTTAACACAACGCCAATATTACCATCATTATCACTAACTTACCACAGCAACGACGACACAACACCACGATTCCCACCGCCCCTACTACCATTACCAATACTACCAACACTTCCAGTACCATCTGTGCAACTAGCATAACCACTACCACCAATATGACCACCACCCCCAACATCACGAGTGGTACCAATATCACAATCACTTACCACCTGTTTCACAACTAACATTAGCAGTACTATTACCATCACCACCAGGAACATTACCAACATCACTACCATCATTACCACTGCTACCGCTGACTCCACCACCACCACCACCACCAACAACAACAACAACAACAGCAACAGCAACAACAGCAACAACAACAACAAAAAACAACAAACGTCAACGACATAACTATAAAACAAAAGATATGACTGATTGAAGACTTTCATTCCGGGTAAATGGTATCAGATGATAACTGGTGGTGTTGTTATAGTGGGGATGGAAGCACTCCGTCGGTTCCGACGACGAGGCTTCCGGTCGATCCGATCAACGGAACAGCCTGCTCGTGAAATTAACGTGTAAGTGGCTGAGCACTCCACAGACACGTGTACCCTTAACGTAGTTCTCGGGGATATTCAGCGTGACACAGAGTGTGACAAGGCCGACCATTTGAAATGCAGGTACAACAGAAACAGGAAGTAAGAGTGAGAGAAAGTTGTAGTGAAAAAGTACAGCAGGAATCACCACCATCCCTGCCGGAGCCTCGTGGAGCTTTATGTGTTTTCGCTCAATAAACTCTCACAACGCCCGGTCTGGGAATCGAAACCGCGAGTCCGCTGCCCTAACCACTGGGCCATTGCGCCTCCGTTGTTATAGTAATGATAGTGGTGACATTGTTGATAGCAGTGGTGCTTGTGGCAGTGGCGGTATTGTAATGGTAATGGTGGTGTGGTGGTAGAGTGATAGTGATGAAATTGGCGGGGTATTGGCAGTGGTGGTATTAAAAGCCGGAGCAGTAGCGGTGGTGTGAGGGTTGCGGTGGGATTGGTTGCGATGGCAGTGGTAGAAATGGTGTTAATAGTCGTAGTCGTAGTAGCATTGCTTATTATGGTGGTATTGGCAGTAGTAGAGATATGGTAGTAGTGGTGGTTGTAGTGGTGGTGATTGTGGTATGGTGGTGTTTGTGCTAGTGGTAGTGATTATGGTAGTGGTGGTAGCGGTGGTGCTGGTGATAATGATGTTGGTAGAAGTGGTAGCAGTGGTTGTATAAGTAGTAGTTGCGTTTGCCACAGTAGTGGTCGTAGTAGCAGTAGTGGCATTCGTGGTAGTGGCGGTGATGTTAGGAGTAGTGGAGTAAGTAGTTATAGTAGTAGTGTTGGTGGTAGTGGTGGTAGTGGTGGTGGTGGTAGTGGTGGTGATGGTAGTGGATGAGAGTGGGGCGGTGTTAGCAGAAGGGGGTGTGGTGCCAGAAATTCTAGTGTCTATTTATTGCAATTGTTGCCAGGAATCAACAGAAAATTCACTGCACAACATTGCACATTTCACTGTTACTTATGTGTGCAATTAAGTCTGCAATAATGATGTTGCAATTTTTAATTTCCTGCTACTTCCCTCGCCACTTCTCCCTTCCTCTATGTGCCGCAGTACGGTGTGACATGGGGCGGTGTTGAGTGTGTGAGTGTCGTACTGTTATGTGTGGTGTGTTTGTGTATACCCGTTGTACAGAAGTTTGTGAATGTATGTATTGGGTATGTATGTGAGTGGAGTGTCGGTTGTGTGTTTATATGTGTGCATCTGCTCTCTGTCTGTGTGTGTATATGAGTATATGTATGTGTGTGTGTGTGTGTGTGTGTGTGTTCGGCGTGTATGTGTGTGTGAGTGTGTGTGCCGGTTGTGTATATGCGTACATTTGTACAAGCGTGTGATTGTGTGTATGCATATATAGGTGTGCATTTATCTATATATCTATCTATCTATCTATCTATCTATCTATCTATCTATCTATCTGTCTGTCTGTCTTTCTATCTGTCTATCTGTCTGTCTGTCTGTCTGTCTGTGTATATTTATGTATGCGTGCGTATATATATATATATATATATATATATATATATTATATATACATACAGTAAATATGCCTGTGTTCATATATGTATATATGTGTGCGTGTATATACATACATATATGTGTGTATATAGGTAGATATATATATATATATATATACACACATACATATGTATATATACATATATGCCCGTACATATATACACGTACGTATCAACCTACATTTATACATGCATACATCCACATACATACATACATACATACACACATACATACATACATACATACACACACATATACATACATACATGCATACATACATACATACATGCATACATACATACATACATACATACATACATACATACATACATACATACATACATACATACATACATACATACATACATATATTTGCGTGTATATATGTTTGTGTGATTTTTGTCTACTGACAATGTTTTTGTAATACTGTCTGTAATGTGTTGTTGGCGTAAGAACGAGTATGTGTAGTTGCATGTGTGAGCTGATATTGTGTCTGCCTCTGTGTGTGTGTGTGTGTGTATATATATATGTGTGTGATTGTGATGATGATTATGTGTGGTTATGTACGTGATTATGCAAAAAAGGAAGATGTATGGTTCTGTGTAATTCGGTATTTGTGTTTACTGGTTGAATACTGTGTGTGTGTGTATAAGTATGCACATACACACACACATACACACACTTGCGCGTGCACACACACTCACATACACAGAAACACGCATTTACATACACACACATATCGTTTACGTGAATGTGGGCTATGTTAATTTAATGTGTATACATAATTTGTGCGTGTGAGTATATATACACAAACACACATACACACACACGCACACACATGCACACACACACACATATATATATATGTATATATATATATACATATATATATATGCATATATATACATGTGTGTGTATATATATATGTATGTTATGTATGTATATATATATACATATATATGTATGCACACATTTATATATGCAGAAAACAGGCATATATATATATATATATATATATATGCGTTTACACACACACACACATGCACATACACACATATATAATTGAAATTTTCCGTTGCATCTTATTTGCAGTATTTTGGAGATAATAAGGGGGTATAATTGACATCATGGCATTATTACCTCCCCTTTCTCCACCTGCCCAACAGCTTGTAACTTCTCTCATTCTTTGTCACCTCTTCCTCCTCCTCCTCCTCGTACGTCTTTCCTTTCATTTTTGTGGTTGCTATTGTTGTTGTCGATGTCATTGTTATCTGTAGACAATAGACTAAATAATCTTATTGATGATAAGACTATCGGCACCACCACTACCTTTTCTACCGCCTGCTACCACCGGCACCACAGCAACACGCTACCACCGACACTATTTACTAGGACTATCTCACCACCACCACCACCTCAATAATCACCAACAAAGAACAATCGCTCCGCCAACCATTGTCATCATCACCGTGAACCACCACCGCCACCACCATCATCATCGTTACCAAAAACAACATCATCATAATCTTCATTACTATAATCGTTACCATCTTCATCACTATCATCATTCTATACTACTACTACTACTACTAAAGACACACAGCCTGAAATTTTGGGGGAGGGGGTAAGTGGATTACATCGACTTCAGTACTCAACTGGTACTTATTTTATCGATCGCGGTAGGAAGAAAGGCAAAGTCGACCATGGCGGAATTTGAACTCAGAACGTAAAGATGGACGAAATGAGCTATGCGTTTTGTTCGGAGTGCAAACGATTCTGCCTGCTCGTCGCCTTAACAACAGCAACGATAGCAACAACGACAACAACAATAATAATAACAATGATAATAATAATGATAATAATAATAATAATAATAATAATAATAATAATAATAATAATAATAATAATAACAATAATAATAGTAATAATAATATAATAATAATAATAATAATAATAACAGTAATAACCATAATAACAGTAATAATAACAATAACAATGATAATAGAATGGATGATGTGACAAACGATATCAATGACTTCAATGGATGTCGCTGGAAAAACTGGAAGCGCAAACGTACGTCATTAGGAGAGTTCGTGGTTTGTAATCGAGAGAGGCATCTACCGAGGAGACATGTCACCACCACTATTGTTCGTTGATGTGCAAGATTTCTGCTTCAACGTGGAAAAAGTCGTTGTCTTGTCAGTAAACCTACGCATAACTTCATTTCTTGTATTCTTGAAGAGCATCGCTACTGCGCTTACTACTAGTTCTTAAGCAACACTATGCATAAAGAGTTTGCTCCAGTTTGCCTCAGTGGACAAAGTCAAAAGCTCTTGAGAAGAAAAACTACTTGCAGATGTTTCACCCTGTTTCCAATGATTTTTTTTTTTTGTCCAACAATAGACCGATTTTCCTTGGACTCGTTTTTGTTTCGTCATAAACCCCCCTGAAACTCTGGTTGTATTTAGCTGCATCATTTCGAGGTAGTTTGTAATTCAGGAAACAACCCTGATAAATTCGGCTTACACTCTAAAAAAAAATCAACTTATACTCGTCACTAAACTAAACGAGAACAGATGAAAATGATTCTGATGTTATAGCTCTTTTCGCAGACACCATCTCAGAAGCTAGCACCATTTTACATGTCATTGAAAAAACAATAGAAGATATTTGTCTTTATGTTACTGTCTCAAAGACTTAATGCATCTACAACCATTAAGAAAACTCAATCAGCACAATCAAAGAAATCTCTCTAAAAATATGCGGACTCCTTTGTATACTTAGGAAGTAGCAACGCATTCACAAAAAAATGATGTAAAAATTCGACTCATTAAAACAGCGGCTGTTTTTTATGGTTTCTGTGTCATCCACAAATCATCTCTACTGGGGTGATGATCAATATTAACCACCGACCCCGCTCCTTTCAAAATTGATGGTCTTGTCCCTAAATTAGAAACTATTTATTATTATTATTATTGTTATTATTATTATTGTTGTTGTTGTTGTTGTTGTTGTTGTTGTTGTTGTTATTGCTCTTCTTCTTTTTCTTAATAATAATAATTTATGTTATTATTATTATAATTATTCATATACACACAGCAGAGTAGACTTCTGGAAATGAAAACTTCCTAACATTGAGCTACAACAAGTAATTGTAGATTCTAAGAACCCTCCTAAGTATCCTAGCTGTCCCTAATAACACTGTTTTCTGGCGAGGTACTGAACTGGGTTTTATGCCTGTTTTCTCAATCCATCTGCTCAAATCTTTAGGGATAGTTCCTAATGCAACTATAACTACTGGAATAAATTTTACCCGCACTTTCCATATACTCTATGATTCAATAGTGAGGTCTTGGTACTTTGCTATTTTTCTATACCTCTCATATTGATTTTCTCGTCATTTGCGACTGTAAAGTCAATTATCTTGTACTTTCTATTTATCTACTACTACTAAATTTGGCCTTCTAGTTTCTATTACTCTGTCTCTCTGAATGTTAAAATCCCACAACATCTTATATTTCTTACTTTCTAGTACTTTACTAGCTTCATGTTCATACCATTTATCAGTATGTTCAAATCTTAGCTTTCTACATAACTGTCAGTGGATTACTCTACCTAGATTGTCATGTCTTTTCTTGTATTCCTTTTGTGCCAGCATGCTATATTCACTTACTATATGAGTAACACTTTCCTCTTTTGATTTGCATAACTTACATTGAAAATCTACTTGGTTTTGTGTATTTTGGTTTTCACCCAAATAGTCCTTAATGCTTCATCTTGTGCTGCTACTAACAAACCTTCTATCTCTTTTTTCAGCCGTTCTTCCTGCAACCTTAACCCTGTCTCACTATTACTCTATGCTGCAACTATTTTAGGAAATCTACGATGCAAAGCCTTCCCCTGCCAGTCAGACTTTATTCTTTTTTCTGGTCTTTAACTTGGTTTGGTTTCTTGGTTTCCCTATGTCTTGCTGTGAGTGTAGCAGATCTTAATAAACTTTCATCACTATTACCTATATAGTAGTATATATATATATCTACTCTAGCTGATTCCACGCAGTCTTCGATTGATACCAATCCTTTTCTATCTTCCTTTCTAGGTAAATATAATCTTGCTATTCCTGCCCTTGGGTGGAGTCCTCCACTCATATTGAATTCCTTCCTAGTTCTTCTGTCTAGCTTTGATAATTCAGTTTTTGTCCAATCTACAAAAGCTACTGAGCTTTCTAAGTAATTATACTGCCCAAGTATTTACAACATTCGCTAGATTCAGACCATTCAACTTTGACTTTATTAGTTTCCTCATCCTTTTGATGTACTCCTTCTCAATTTTCATTTTCATTCCTATAGTTAGTACTCTGTCAGATTATAATACTCCTTGATACTTATAACTCTCCCCTTTTAATGATTTATATCTGTGGCCATCTGGTAATTGGATGTCTTCACTACCTGTCCTCTTCCCATGACTAATGTTGCACACTTGCCAATGCCATATTCCATGCCTATATCTTTGCTGAAGGGTCTTACAGTCGGTATTAATGAATCTATCTCTTATTCATTCTTACTAAAAAGCTTCCTATCATCCATGTAGAGCATATGGTTAATTTTTCCTTTACTATTTCTAAACTGACACCCTGCCGTTGCCTTCCTTAATATTAAACGTAGCGGGGTCAAACATAAGACAAATATTAAAGGGAATAATAAGTCTCCTTGGAAAATTCCTCTCTTGATATTAACCTCCCTAAGAGTACGTCATCTGGGCAGACACTATCCATTTTTTAATGCTAAAGTTAATTAATTCTCTTATGTAGTCTGCTATACTGAATATACTCAAACATTCACTTACCCATGAGTATGGGATCATGTCATAGGCTATTTTGTAATCTATCCATGTTATTGTTATATTTTACTTTCTAGCTTTTACTTCATTTGGGACTGCTTTGTCTTTTTACAATAGATCATTCGTTCCTCTAGCCTTCTTCTTGCAACCTTTCTGTTTTTCGCGCAGTAAATTCTGGCTGTCAAGTGCTCGTGAATGCTTGCTGAAAGCATTCTTGCTCACAGCTTCCACACTAATGGTAAGCAAATCATTGGTCTATAATTGCTACCTGTATTACCCTTGCTTTTATCTTTCATAAGGAATATTGTTCTCTTTTTAGTCACCCAATCTGGTCTTATTCTTCTATTAAGGCAATCCTGAAGCTGTTTCCTCAGCCTCCCATGTAAACTACTAAA
>NC_043002.1:28451518-28464018 GCF_006345805.1 Octopus sinensis | reverse complement strand
CTTATCCATTCTTGTTGCTTCTTTCTCGGCGATATATATATATATATATATGTTTCCCTTTATATGTTTTATTCACCAGATTACAGCCATGCTGAGGCATCACCTCTTGAAGAATTTTAGTCGAATGAATCGACCCCATGACATTTTTTAAAGCCTGACACTTATTGTATCAGTCTCTTTTGCCGAAGCGCTAGATTACAGGGACATAAACTCACCAACGCCGGTTGTCAATCAGCGATTGGGGCACAACCACAGACACAAAGACACACACATAGATATACATACATTTTTCTAAGACGGGTTTCTTTCAATTTCCATCTACCAAACCTACTAACAAGGCTTTGGTTGGCTCGAGGATATAGTAGAGGACACTTGTGCAAGTTGCCACGCAGTGAGACTGAACCCGTAACCATGAAATTGTGAAGCTGCTTCTTACCATACAGCCACTCCTGCGCCATATATGAGCAATTAAGATAAGTTTATATCATCAGTTCCATTATGGATACTTGGAATCTCGCACTGAGTGTTCCAACTGCATTGGGATGAGTCAGAGAGTCAGAACGGATTATGAGGGATCAGTTTATTGCATCAAGTTACAGTAATGATCCTTTCTGGTTAAGTATCAAAATGTACTTTGAACACCCAATGCAAAAATAATGGTAAAAGGTACGTAGAGACTAGTCATATAAACTTGTTATTTTAATTTCTCCTACGTTTGCTCATCATTTCATAACTATTAAACTACAGTTATCTATATATATAAAAGTGAGGTTGTGTGGTGTCTGTCTCCTACGATTTACATTCCTAACTACTCCCACATTTTGCAGTGCAGTTTAACCAAAAGCGGATATCTTATAGTCGTGATTCATATCGAGCCCTTCTGGATATTAGCGCGCGTCTACGATGAGTCTACGATTAAAAAAAAAATTTACCATAATTTTCTCGTATTTTTAATGCATTTTCGCTCGGTTTATATAAGGGAAGAAACTCTCTAAAAATGTATTATTAAATCTCAGAACGTAAAAAAATCTACAGTAACACCCCCCTTTGTGGTTAGCCATATTGAGATGGATATTATACTTTACATCTCTAAAAATGCTTATATAGTTATTTCCCTTACAAACCCGAGCAACGCCGGGCGATACTGCTAGTTATATATACATATATATACAGACATGACAGAAGTAAATAAACACCCTTATAATCATTAAAATTTATTTAAATCTGAAATTATACATTCAAATTATTTATTGTTATAATGTGAATATTTAATATTTTGTAGACATGCCCTTTATATTTTTCAATGCAAGGACCCTATTATGTATGTTACTAATCAGATGACGAATATTCTCTTGCGGAATTTCTTGACAAGGTTCATGCAGTAACCTCAAAAGATCTGGCTTTGAAGATGTTTTCTTCTTCTTTTTATGAAGTGTCCTGTCCATTGAGTCTCAGAGGTTTTCAATAGGGCTCATATCTGGTGACTGGCTTGAGCCTGGAAGCTTTTTAATGCAATTTATATCCAACAAATCTTGGGTCATTTTAGCCGTGTACCAAGGAGCCCCATCTTCCATAAATAAAGAGTCTTCTTTAATCATTTCACCACTGGAGAAGATTGGAAGGAGTTCTTTCTGCAATATGGACACATATCTGAGTTTATGTTTCCCTCACTCTCCACCAGCTCTGATCAACCATTGCTCCAAATTACTCCCCAGATCATCACAGAACAGCTGCTGTGTTTCATAGTTGGCTGCAATCTTTTCATGTCAAATTCTTGATCACAGAGTCTCCAGACCCACACTCAACCACTGCAAATCTGGAATCATCAAAGTCCCAAAATGCTAGTGGCCTCTCCACCATCTGACTGGCCCAATCTTTTCTACGCTTGATGTTGGTTGGTCGAAGAAGTGGCTTCCTTCTTGCTGCTCTTCCATACTAACCAAGTTTGTGGAGATATCTGACAGCTGTTCTAGGACTGACATCAACTTGTTCTGCTATGTCAGAAGCCTTGCAACGAGGATTATCCTCCACACTTCTCTTAGCAAAGGGAAGGGTCATATCAGAGGGCCCTGGTTGATCTGGGCGAGATGATTTGGACGCTTTCCCCTCTCCGGTGAATTGCACAATCACTCTAGTAACTGTAGAAAGCGGGATCCCAAGGTTTTCTGTGTTTTTACTCTGGCTATGTCCTCTTCAGAATGACCCACAATACGGCCTCTTTGAAATTCAGACCATTCCAAGGTTTCTTTTGTACATGGCATAATTAAATAATCACATACAGGATCTGAAACTTAAAAATGTCAATTAATAAAAAAAATACAAACACTTACAATTTGAAATGAATATGAAACGATGTTGTATAGGTGTCTATTTACTTATGTCATGTGTGTGTGTGCATGTGTATACACACACACACAGACACACACACACACATGGGAGTGAGTGAACCAAGTAACACTCGACATATTTGAGTGGACTTGCATGTGTCAAATGTGTTTAATTCAGCTCCCCATTACTTACAGATTTGTATGTACAGAACACGTCCACCCCGTCAGACTGTCACCGAACATCTGAAGGAGTGATTGTGTTCTATACCTACGAAACCTTAAGTAATGTAGAATAAGTCAAATTGTTAATGTATCAGTTTCTCCTATCCTTTTGAGCACATTTGACAGCAAATTGATGCTACTGGCTTTTGTTGGTTGAGGTTTTCTCTACATCAAACCATGCGATGTTGTGTGTGTATATGTATATGCATGTATGTATATACATATATGTATAGATTATTTTATATATGTAGATGTATTTATGTATGTATGAATTTTTATACATACATACATACATACATACATACATACATACATACATACATACATACATACATGCATACATACATACATAAGCATACATAATGCCGTGGGGCATTTATTCAGGCTTTTTAGTGTAAATGGCCCCAGGCCAACTTAGCCGTTCAGCTTTTTGGTGTCAATAAAGAAAACGGTTCTGTACTGAGGTTCCAGACCTCTGTCTGCCTCCCTCCCTCTCTCTCTTTCTCTCTTTCTGGAAGAATTCAACCAGAACAACGCCATTCTAAAACAGCTTTCAAATGGACGCTACCAGAGAGGAAAAGATAGACCGAAAATTAAAACGTGCTGAACATTCATAACAAACATGAGAAAGGCCAAAATCCATGAAGGTATAGGTCCTTACTTCCATGAAGGTACAAATCCTTACTTTCTCGCTCTATATACACGTTTACAATATTAATATATCATTCAAAATACTGCCAAAATACCGCCTGAATTTACCTAGGATTTTAACTAAGAACATGTACCTTCATGGAAATACCAACTAATATCCTTCTATTTACTCCTCTATTCTTCTATTTCATTCCTTATAAACTATTAACATTATGCCTTGTAAACGGTAACTTTTCCCTGTCTAAAATATTCACACCTTGTCTCTCATAACAGAATACCCAGTGCGTGGACATACTAACCTACCGCTAGGGTTATCCTAGAAACGGCTGTAAGACTTCGAATTCTCCTTACCCTAATTAAATTATTCTAAATGACCTGAGCTGCTTGTTCTGCCATGGTTTTGATTTTTCCTCATAATATAATATAATATAATATAATAGAATAATATAATTATATAATAATATATATATATATATATGTATGTATGTATATATACATATATACGCCCTCGAGCAAGCTGATTGCACAAATACACACTCATACAAGCATCAGTAAGAATGTGAGCATACGCACACGCAAAGTTTGATCACAAGGTGAGTTAGTTATTTACTTGGTGTTCAGAAGAACGGGGAGGTTAAAAGTAAACTTAAACCATCCTTACCTTATAGTAAATTAAATTACATTAAGTTAATGGTTACTCAAAGTTCATTCTCACTGCATTGTGCGAAAGTACATTTATATGCATGTAGGCATCTCGATGGTCGTTCAGAAATTCTTTTAAGTATCTTCTCGTCAGTCCACAGAATAGACAGGGATTCTTCGGAGTAGAGACGGCATGTCCTGGAAATTACATTGAATGGTTTTGCATACAGTTAATCTTGTACTTCGTTTTACGCTCCTTCAGTTGCCATATGTAATCTGCCAAAGATGTTGAATGTATGTTATTGATTGACTTAAAGCTGGCAACATGGTTACGATAGCGATTCTTAAATGAATCAGCTGTCTGCCCAATGTAAACATAGGGCCCTCCCCTTGTGTGCATGGTACAGTTATATACAAGATTTGTACTCATACAGAGATTCATCAAAGGACATTTTGATTTATCTTTGCAGGAGCATTTATCGTGTTTATTTGTATATAAGGCAGTCCCAACTCCATTTACCGGTGTTGTTATCGTGCTGGCTGTACCATGAGTATTTCTGTGGACTAATGAGAAAATACTTAAAAGAATCTCTGAACGACTATCGAGATGCCTACACGCATATAAATGTACTTTTACGCAATGCAGTGAGAATGAACTTTGAGTAACCGTTAACTTAATGAAATTGAATATACTTTAAGGTATGGACGGCTTGCGTTTACTTTTAATCTTCCCGTTCTTCTAGACAAGTAAATAACTAACTCGCCTTATGATCATGAGTGCACCAAACCTCGCGTATGCGTATGCTCACATTTTTGCTGATGCTTGTATGAGCGTGTGAACTCGTGCCACACAGCTTGCCCGAGGGCGTTTATACATCCATATCTGTTAACGGTTATTTTCAAAACTTTTCTCGCCGGATTACTTGTTCGTTTCTCTTTTTATCAATGAACCGTAAAAATTAATACAGAGAGTTGCTTATTTGCAAAAAAAAAAAGAAATATAACATGTGACTTCATTGACCGAGGTTACCGTGGTCTTTTCCGTAGGCTTTTCTTTCCACGGGTAAACCTCACCTGTCCTCCTCTTTACACTGAAGTGTAAAGAGGAGGACATCCTTTCGGGGTCGATATTGACATTTCTGTGATAACGATCCCTATTGATCAATTTTTTATCCCTTTCCTTTTTTTTTCCTCCCCCACTTTTTTATTTTATTCCCTCCTTTTTTTGTCCTCTTTCTTTCCCTTTACGATCCCTTTTGATCGAAAACCAAACCCCCTTTTTTTACCCCCAAAAGAAAAGCTCTACTTGTAATTTGTCCTGTCTGTGTGCAGCCCTGTGTGGCTAATAAAGAAACATATCTATCTATCTAAATATCTATCTATCTATCTATCTATCTGTCTGTCTATCTGCCTGTCTGCTTGCCTGTCTGCTTGGTTGTCTGCCTGCCTGCCTGCCTGTCAGCCTGCCTATCTTTCTATCTGTGTACCTACGTATGTATGTATGTATGTATGTATGTATGTATGTATGTATGTATGTATGTATCTATCTATCTATCTATCTATCTTGCAATGGCCCAGTGGTTAGGGCAGCGGATCGCGGTTTCGATTCTCAGACCGGGCGTTGTGAGTGTTTATTGAGCGAAAACACCTAAAAGCTCCATGAGGCTCCGGCAGGATGTGGTGGCGACCCCTGTTGTACTCTAAGAAAATTCCGCCGAGGTAGACTTTGCCTTTCATCCTTTCGGGGTCGATAAATTAAGTACCAGTTATGCACTGGGGTCGATATAATCGATTTAATCCGTTTGTCTGTCCTTGTTTGTCCCCTCTGTGTTTAGCCCCTTGTGGGTAGTAAAGAAATCTATCTATCTGTCTATCTATCTATCTATCTATCTATCTATCTATCTATCTATCTATCTATCTATCTATCTATCTATTTATATGTGTGCGTACGTGTGTATGTGTAGTTTTCGTAAATTCAAAACTTATTAGTTGGTTGTTTCAAATGTTTAGAATGACTTTTAATGGTTGATACTACAATCAGTAACATCTTTATTTCTCTATTTCTTTTTCCCTAAATTTTTAAATCTTCTATCAGTACGAAAAGCGCAACTATTATTGTTATTGCTATTCTTCTTATTGTTATCATTATTGTTGTTGTTGTTGTTATTGTTGTTGTTGTTGTTGTTGTTGTTGTTGTTGTTGTTGTTGTTGTTACCACTATTATCTTTAGAATTCATCTTTTGTTATCAATAGTATTCTTAGTATTATTCTGAGTACCATTATTCTACATGGTACCGTTGTTAATATAGTTTCTAAAACTGTCGTTGTTGTTGTTGACGCTGGTAGATTTTGTTGTTTTTTTTTCTGTTTTATTATTACCATTACTATTATTATTGTTATTATTGAATTCGTTGAAGTTTCCTTTCATTTTCAATTTTTCGTTTGGTTTTTGATTTTTCCACACAAAACAACAATTCCTAATTTCTAATTTTTCTTATACTTTTCAAACGATTTTATTTAGTATTTTTACCTTCTGTTTATTTGTTTATTTATTTATTTATTTAATTTTACCATCGCTGATTAAACGAATCAGTGACTTATTCTTATTGAAACCAGACGGGTTTGCCATCGCCACCAATCAAAGAATACCTTATAAAGAAAAATGGCGGCGGTTGTGTCGGTAGCGATAGCAATGTTTGCAGCGATGATGGCGATAATCGTTAGAATTTTCGGTTAGAAAACTTTTAAAAGGTTCTGTTATGTTCTAATCAAGTTATTTCATTGAAATATCTGTATCTTTCTCTTCTCTTTCTACTCATTTAAAAGATAAATTTGTTTTCCTTTTGCGTGTTAGGAAACGCCTAATGAAATTTTCTGCAAGCTAGTGGATTGCTTCGATTTGTTTTAGACCAGATTCATTACGTAAACTAACTGCTTAGCAATTAAAAGAGAGAAAGAGACAAAATAATACATACATACATACATACATACATACATACACACACACACAACACATATATGTATATTTATGAACAGAGTGAAAAAACACAGACTATCGCATGCGTACTTACACGCGGATACACATAGATGCATGTATGAAGAGAGGAATAAACAAACTTCAAAAATTATAAAAATACATACAAAGAAAAATAGCAGAAAAAGAAAGAAACGGCTTGAAGGCCCATTTTCAACGGCCGTTCATTTATTGAAGAGTATAGAAAGCCGCAGTTAAAACAATCAGAACTTTTTCTTTCAGCTATTGTACTGACTTGAGAGATCGAAATTTCATTTATTAGCTGAGTGTATCAATAATTACGTTTTTTTTTTGGTTAATTTTGTTAACTCCTATTATTCTCTTCTCTCCTCTGCTCTCACTACCCTCTATTTAATTTAATAAAGCGTGAGTTTAGTTTTAACACCTAAAGCTAGAAATTGGTAAGTTGTCTTTTCAGGTACTACGACGAGTGATAATTGTTCTTTCTTCTACGATTCTTGTTGTTTCTTCTACGATTCTTGTTGTTTGTAAATTTTTTTGTTTGCTTCCTTCAAGTGTTTTCAATTTCAACTTGCACTCTACCTGTATACACTTAATCTACACCATCGTTAATTATTATTATTATAATTATTATTATTGTTATCATCATCATCACCAGCACCAGCACCAGCACCAACACCACCAGCACCAGCACCATCATCATCATCATCATCATCATTGTTATGATCGTCAGTCATCATCGTTATCATCATGGTAGCACAGGTGATTCAGGTTCGGTAAGATTCCTCGGTTGCCTCTGGGTGGTGTACCCTGCCATTAGGGATGTTTGTTGGTATCAGTTTCATAGTTTATTGAAATTATTTTATTGTTTACACGTGTATTGTCCTAAACGATTTTCTAGCCCTTCTGTCCACTACAGAAAGTACAACAACAATAACAACAATAACAGCAACAATTATTTCTGCTATAGGTACAAGGCCTCAAATTTTTGGAGAGGGGATAGTCGATTATATCGACCGCATTCCTCAGCTAGTTCTAGGATCAAAGACAAAGTAAACCTCAACGGATTTGAACTTAGAACGTAAAGTCGGAAGAAAAGCCGCTAAGCATTTTGTCCGATTCTGCCAGCTCGCATAATAATAATAATAAATAATAATAATAATAATAATAATAATAATAATAATGGAGTTTGGGCTTGAGAAGTGTGCCAAGGCCACTTTCCAGAAAGGGAAAGTGAAGACCACAAATTCAGTCGTGTTAGATGTTGACACAGTCATAAGAGAGCTTGAGCAAGAACAAACATACAAATATTTAGGGACAAATGAAGGCTCTGGTATTCAGCATACAAGCATGAAAGAGAAGATCAGGAAGGAATGTTATAGGAGAGTTCGTGCAGTCCTGAAATCTGAACTAAATGCACGTAACAAGGTGTTAGCTATAAATTCCTTAGCAATTCCAGTTGTTACTTATAACTACAATGTGTTGAACTGGAATATGAGTGAAGTAAAGAATATAGATAGGAAAATATGCAAGCTGCTGAGTTGTAATAGGGTGCACCACCCAAAGGCAAACTTAGATCGTCTTTACCTTCCCAGAGCCCAAGGAGGTCGAGGCCTGATCCAATTTGAACTAGCTTACAAAACAACCACAATTGGACTGGCCAAATATCTTGAAATAACGAATGACTAGATGCTAAAGCTCGTAGAAAATCACGAGAGACGAAAGAAGCTTCATTCTATCATAAAGGAAAGCAAAAAGTTTGCTATTGATCTCGTGCAGGACACCCAAACTGAACAACCCGAGGGAAGTATGGCAACTATTGTTGAAAAGAAGGTGAAAATAATGGCAATGAAAAAAGCGCACGAGCAATTGGCTGATAGGTGGGAGGAGAAACCTCTGCACGGCAAATATGTGGCCCGCAGCAAACAAGCTGATGTTGACCAGAAGCAAACCCATCAGTGGCTACGGAGCTCAGGGCTAAAAGCTGAGAGCGAAGGTTTCATCCTGGCTGCTCAAGATCAAAGCCTATTAACCCGGAACTACCAGGCCAATGTGATGAAAAATGGAGCAGACCCAAAATGCCGATTCTGCAACGACATGATTGAAACAGTGGACCACCTAATCTCTGGATGTAAAGTCTTAGCACCAGTGGAGTATAAATTAAGACATGACAGAGTTGGCCAATATCTACACTGGCTAATAAGTCGGCATTACAATATCAAACCAGGCATTCTAACTTCTATTATTCTGTCAGTCTCATTGTTAAAGTCCCACAACCTCATATATCTCTTACTTTCTAGTACTTTACTAGGTTCATGTTCACACCACTCATTAGTATGTTCAAATCTTATCTTTCTACATAACTGCCAGTGGATTACTTTCCCAAAATTGTCATGTCTTATCTTGTATTCGTTCTGTGCCAGCATGCTACATTCACTTACTATATGAGTAACGCTTTCCTCTTTTCATTTGCATAACTTACATTGGGAATCTACTTGCTTTTTGTCTATTTTGGTCTTCATCCAATTAGTCCTTAATGCTTGATCTTGTGCAGCTACTAACAAACTTTCTTATAATAATGACAAACAGAAAGTTTGTTACTATTATTATTATTATTATTATTATTATTATTATTATTATTATTATTATTATTATTATTCCTCTATATCACCGGTTTTATTGGAGCTCCTGGAGTCTTGCATACGTAATGGGCTTGCTACCTGCAGCCTACAATACCATCCTATCCGTTCTTTTTAGCTGTCTAATATTTTCCTGATTATCCTGGACGTATTAAGGAGGCAAACCTTTTGTAACAGTTCTATTGGGCGCTCTATTCCAATTTCCTTTATATTTCCCTTGATGCCTTCTGGTACTGTTCCTAAGGACTCAACAATAACTGACACTACCTTCACCTTCTTTATTTTCCATAGCCGGGCTATTTCGTACTTAAGAAATTTATCTTTCCAGCAACTTCTGTTGTTGTTAGATGGAATTGACTGTGCAGTCCCTTCTTGCATAAGCCTTTTTTTGTACTTCTTCCTTTGTTTTACCTTTTTTCTCTACTTTCAATACTCCCTCATTCCTAAGTGTCCTGGCCAGGTTTCCTTATTTTGAGCTATACGCATGCAATCTTCCACACTTATCAATCCTCTTCCTCCATTTGCTCTCTTCATGTATAAGTGATCAGTTTCTGCACGTGGATGATGGACTCCATGCATTTTTAGGAGTTCTCTTGACTTCCTATTCATCTTCTTTAGCTCCTCTTCTGTCCACTTCAGGATTCCAGCACCATACCGAACTACTGCGACTGCGCGTGAGTTTATTGCCGAAATAATTTTTCTGGCATCCAGCTTTGAAGCCAATATTTTTCTCACTCGCCGCAGGTATTCTCTTTTTGTCTTTTCCTTCATGTCTTTGTATTTGATTCCGTGTGCTTCAAGTATTCGCAGGTATTTATAGCTGGATTGAGGTTGAATTGCCTTCATCATTTCACCACTTGGCAATCTTATGGATTCTGTCCTGTCAAGCTTTCCTCGTCTCATCCTCATTGTAGCACATTTTGAGAGACCAAATTCTATTTTAATATCATTGGACAGAATCTGTACAGACTCTACTAAGATGTCCGTTTCTGCCGCAGTTTTTGCGAATAGCTTCAGGTCGTCCATGAATAGCAAGTGGTTCAGTTTTCCCTTACCTCTTCCTAGATCATACTCCAACTTTGTTTTCTGTAGTATTTCACTCAAGAGGATCATTCCCAGCACGAACATCAGTGGGGACTCCTAATACCTGATTCCCAGCTGTCAGTTACGTTCTCTAACCGTTTTCTTCCGTTTCTTGCCGAGTGTTTTCCGTACACCTAGCGCAGAGAAGCTCATCGTATGCCTTCCCAGATTACACGCGCAAATTCACAGGTAAAATATGTATTTAAAAATTAATAAATAAATAAATTCATGAATGGATGTTGTTTTCACAGCGATTTGAGATACCAAATTATCTTTTGCAATAGAATCACACTACTCTTCTTCTTCTTCTTCTTCTTCTTCTTCTTCTTCTTCTTCTTCTTCTTCTTCTTCTTCTTCTTCTTCTTCTTCTTCTTCTTCTTCTTCGTCTTCTTCTTCTTCTTCTTCATGCTTGCGCTTGGGCAACACAGATTAGAGCCTCCGTTTTCGGTTTTAAATCACTTTTAGTCATCCATAGTATCTTTCTTCTCTGTCTGTCTTGTCTTCAACACCCCTATGAAAGTGTCCATGCATTCTTTTCTTTATCCACTTATTTTCAGTTTCAGATACGTGCACACATAGCGCAGTTCTCAGTGAGATTCAACGTGACACAAAGTGTGACAAGGCCGGCCCTTTGAAATACAGATACTACTGATTTTTTCCAGCTGAGTGAACAAGTCGCCAGGAATTGAACTCACGAGCTTACGATCGTGAGCCGAATGCCCTAACCACTAAGCCACGCGCCTTCACATTATATATATATATATATATATATACACACACACACACCTACATATGTATGTATGTATGTATGTATGTATGTATGTATGTACGTATGTATGTATATATATATGCATATATGGGTACAGGACACCAGCATCTGTATAAACAACATGAAATACGAAAACAAACGAGTTAAATACGCAAACAACGCGAGAAAATTGGAAAACAGAGCAAGTAAACGCAAAGAACGCCCCTTCATCAGTTGTCGTCTGTCTATCTACTCATTTCGGGCATTCAACGACAATATGAGTTTTCAAAGACAGTTGCTCCCATAAATTCCAAAATAAAATTTGGGATTTATGGAGGGTCAAAGTTGGGAACAAAAACAGAACAGAGGAGACATACAAGGAAACCGTACGAAAGCAAACATGGAGGATCGTTAAATCAAAATGAGAGAAAACTAGTGAACGCTGGGAGAAATATTTTCTTTGAAAAGAGAAAAGATAGAAGAGAGAAAAAACATTTAGTCCTTTGAACGTGCGTGCAGGAAAAGAAAGATGGACGATGGTCACGTATATATATATACACACACACGACCCCCCCCCCACATATATACTAGCAATGTATCCCGTGGCTGAGTGGTAAGAAGCTTGCTTCTCAACCACATGCTTACGGGTTCAGTCCCACTGCGTGGCATCTTGTCTTCTATGAAGCATATTGAGTGGATTTGGTAGATAAAACTGAAAGAAACCTATAGTATATGTATATGTGTATGTGTGTGTGTGTCTTTGTGTCTCTGTTTGTCCACCCATCACGGCTTGACAATCGGTGTTGGTGTGTTTTACGTCCCCGTAACATAGCGGCTCAGCAAAGGAAACCGATAGAATAAATACTAGGCTTAAAAAATAAGCACTGGGTCGATTTGTTCGACTACTTTAAGGCGGTACACCAACATGGTCGCAGTCAAATGTCTAAAACAAGTAAAAGAAAAAAATGAATGAAGACTATCTATCTATCTATCTATCTATCTATATCATCTATCTATCTATCTATATCTATCTATCTATCTATCTATCTATCTATCTATCTATCTATCTATCTATCTATCTATCTATCCATTTATCTATGGACAGTCTCCACTGTTCTGTTTTTGTTCCCAAATATGACCATCCATAAATCCTAAATTTTATTTTGGAATTTATAGGAGTAACTGTCTTTGAA
>NC_043002.1:28431518-28444018 GCF_006345805.1 Octopus sinensis | reverse complement strand
GAAACCGTCGAATCATCGTCAGTGAGTTATCAGAGGATGTGAAAATTGGTTATGATTCAGTTCTGTCCATTATCACTGACGATTTGGGTATGAGACGCGTGTCTGCCAAGTTTGTGTCAAAACTGCTTTCAGTTGACTACAAACGCACTCGGGTTTCAGTTGCACAAGATCTCCTTGATTGTGTCGAGAACGATGAAACTTTTTGAAAACATTGCGTCGGCCTCTGAGCAGGTATCGCCAACCTACTAGAATAAATTGATGCAAATTCTTTGCTCAACTTTCTCTGTCATGATCAATGCGAAGCTCTCACGCTACGCACCTTCCTTTCAAGCACTGCTGTAAACAGCATAAGTGAGCTAGAACGTTAAACATTAGTACGCATGCACAGCAGAGTTCTAGGTGAATCTGTGTCAAGCAGCCTTACTCTGCATGCTTTAGCTTCGTCACTATGACACTATATATATATGAACAATTCAATCGTCACTAAATGTGGTCATGGGTGCGGTGAATAGACTGTCGTCTAAATTATGCAAAAATGAATATAACAGATATCTCATTGGAACAGGTATATTGATTAAAATTGCATAAAAGTAATCTGAAATACTAAAGAGTAAATTTGTTCAATAAAATCGCCATTGGCTTCATCCACGACCTCCAGAAGGCTTCGGAAACTCCTGCAATTCTTCTGGACAGTCTCCTTGTTTAAGTTAGTGAATGCTGCCATAGTCCTTACCTTCAGTTCATCTTTGGTGTTAGTAGAAGTTTTGTTGGTCTCTCGCTCAACTGCGCCCCACACATAATAATTAAGGGGGTTGCAGTGTGGGGAGTTAGGTGGCCAGATGCTAGAGGTGATGTGATCGCAGGAATTGTCTGACAGCCATGACTGGGTTCTCTTGCTTGTGTGGCATGGTGCCGAGTGCTGTTGCCAGATCTAGGGTCTTCCAGCAGCCACCCTCTTGACCCAAGGTAGCACTACCTTCTCCAGGCATTTGATGTAGGCCTTCGAATTGAGTCTGAGGCCGAAAATGAATGGAAGCATAATGTTACCATCACTAGTGATCACGCCAAACACCATGATGTTGACTGCTTGTTTGAGTTTTATCAACTCTCAGTACATGCACTGTCCTCAGAGTGATACCCAAACACTCAGAAAGGTTCATATTGGAGCTTCCGGTGCGAATGGCAAGAGGTACGGCATGTTGTTTCCAAATTTCAGACAGAGTGAATTGCGTCATGATGATGCTGTTTTTCTCACAGACTGCCCAACTGACCCTACTATACTGTGTTGTCGACAAAATCAGAAACAATGATTGCGCATGCGCAAAATAAAAAATATAAAGTTGTGACAATTTACCCATCGCAACCCTATATATATATATATATATCACTCTCCTGTCTTTGAAAGAACTTTTCTTCACCCATTTCCTTCCGGTGGCAACTTTTTTTCCTCTGTCTTCCCTTCCCTGGATCTTTCCTTCTCCTATGTTTCCGACGAAGAGCTCACTCGAAACGTTAAACCCTCCTTCTTTCCTTCTTTCCTGAGCGTCCAATAATACTATATTTGTTCCCTGTCCTCGCGTTGTTGTGTTTTTTTTTGCTTTTTTTTGGATTAACTATATATATATATATATTTATATATATATAGTATATATATATATATATATATATATATATATATACATATGTATCAAATAAAATCAAAAACAGAACGGCGTATACAGGCGCTTACACTTATCAAGTATTCACCCTAAATTTGCAATACCTACTATATATATATATATATATATATATATATATAATATATATATATATATATATATATACGGCGGGATTCTTTCAGTTTCTGTGTAATCAATTCACTGAAAAGGTATTACTCACAAGGCATCGGTCGCCCGGGGCTATTGTTAAAGACACCTTTCTATGGTACCTCTTTGTGGGATTGAACTCAAGACAATATGGTTGTGAAGCAAGCTTCTTAACCACATAGCCATATCTTATTCATTTAATAAATTCATGTATTATTTTAGAATCCGCATCTTTCCAAGTGACCTCTAAAGATGAAGCAGGATATGGTGTTCATATTATTTTGCAGGATATGGTGTTCATATTATTATTCAAATACCCTATTCTTCTCATTCATATTGTTGAATCCTTAAATTGTTTAACCTGATATGATACCAAGTGTTTTTCTTTGCCATTCATAACTAAAATCTAATCTGTTATAACTTAATCATTTGCCAAGTTAATCTTTGTGTAATTAACATCATCCGTCTTAAAACAATAACAGAAGCTAATCAATTTTTAACATTTCTTTCTTTTAATAATATTGTATTTTTTCTTTGCGCACATCCCCAGCATGCTCGCATATACATATATGCACAAATATAATACATAAACACATACATACACGCATATAGGAAGACATATATACATACACATAACCGCTCTCTCTCTCTCTCCCGCTCTCTCTTTCATGTCTCTCTGCATATATATATATACATACATATATATATATATATATATATAAATGTGTGCGCGCATGTATTTGCGCGTGTTTGTGTGTGTGTTGTATGTGTGCGTATATGTAAGTATATATATATATATACTATATGTGTGTGTTTGTATGTGTGTATGTGTATATATATACGTATATATGCATATCTATATTTAATTGATGTCTGTCTGTCTCTCCCTCTCTCTCTATATATATATATATACACACACACATATACATATATATGTACATATGTTAAATATGCATTTATATATACATACATGCGTCTATTTATACCCATATATAAACATACACACACACACACACACACACACACACACAAATGCGCATACTCATCCGAGGTGTTCTAAAATCTCAAATTATTTACCTATTATCATTAGCAAGCCTAAATTAATTGTTAAAGAATCTTCAGAAGCCAATAAAACAATAACCTAATTGTATTATTATTATCATCATCATCATCATCATTATTATTATTATCATTATTATTACAATTATTATTATTACTAATATTATTATTATTATTATTATTATTATTATTATTATTATTATTATTATTATTATTATTATTATACACTTACATAATTTATTCCTATTTAATTGACACTTTCCTACTGTTTTATATCGAATGTCGAGCAATTATCTCCCCGTTGATTTGGGGTTTCTGGAAACAGAAGACACAGTTTTCTATTAAATACTGTTTTCCTATTGGATGAGTGATGTTAGAAGAGGAGAAAACGGACTCTTCTTCAAAACGAAGAACTGATTGGAATGATTTCTCGAAACATATCAAACTTTGCTAAAGCCATCGATGTAGAGCTAGAATTAAGACTTCTACAAGTTTAAAGCGAGAGCTGTCCTACTATCGATCTTCAGTACAATTTCTCTCTTCGAAATTTCGCTTAGAAGAATTTAGTCGACCTCAAACTATGCTAGTTGACTCTTTTCCAGAGTGTTACCCGATAGAATTGAAACTGGAAGCTCGTTGGGGCGAGCCAACGTCTTAAACATACATCTGTACATACACTCTTCATCAATGTTTGTGCCTCTGTGTTTGTGTGTGTGTGTATATATATATATATATATGTGAAGTTATGTGTGTCTGGGTACCTATCTGTATGTGTGCACCACCACCACCATTAGCACCACCACCACCACCACTACCACCACCACCGCCGCCCGCCGCCAGCCACGCCATAACACCACAGCCACTAGCACGCATCCACAACCACTGCCGCCGAAGCCACCACCACCACCACCACCACCACCTCAGCTGCGGTCGCTAATGTCTCCACCAAAGCCAAGTAAAATATCGAAACACATTGGCCACCTTTTCACATCACCCTCCATATCGCCGCATCTCCACCCCCACCCCACCTAATTTTTACGCGCCATTTCGCCGGTCCGACACAAGAGAGATAATCGATGTTTATTTTTGCCTTGTTTTCCCGCCATTTCACTTGATGAGAATAAAAAGAATTTTTGATGTAATTAAACAAATATAAAATCAGAGAAATTGTATCTGATTGGATAATTGATCGATTTTGGTATGGTGCTCTTGTGGTGGTGGTAGTGGTGCTGGTGGTGGTGCTGGTGCTGGTGCTGGTGCTGGTTGGGTGGTGGCAGTGTAGTCGTCGGTGGTGGCGTTAGTGCTGGTGAAGGTGGAAGTAGTGTTGCTAGCACTATTGATGTTGGTGGCGATGTCGGTGTTAGTGGACCCTGCTTATGTTGTTAGTGTTGTTGGAGTTGTTGTTGATATTGGTGTTGTGATGTTGTTGATGTTGATGCTGATGGTGATAGTGTTGGTGCTGCTGTTCTTTTGGTAGTGGTGGTGGGATCGGTTGTGTTTGGTGGTGGTATAATTTGTAATGTTTTTGCTGGTGTTGTTTGTTTGTTTGTTTGTTTGTTGAGCGAAGCGGTCTTCGTCCCAGTGGGAGAAGTCCGAAACGTGGTCCTTTGCTATTCGTAAGACCCGCAGAAGAGAAAACAGGTCAACCGCCGACACCGAGAGCATCGACGGATAGATGAATGCGCATCTAGGCTCAGCGGTTGCGTAGGAAATCGGGGACAAGAAACAGGAAGAAAGAGTAAGAGAAAGTTGGAGCGAAAGAGTACAACAGGGGTCGCCACCACCACCCCTCTGCCGGAGTCTCGTAGAGCTTTAGGTGTTTTCGCTCAATAAACACACACAACGCCTGGTCTGGGAATTGAAACCGCGATCCTCCGGCCGCGAGTCTGCTACCCTAACCACTGGGCCATTGCGCCTCCACTGCTGGTGCTGTTGATGATGATGGAGTTTGTGTTGCTGCTGCAACTGTTGGTGTTAATGATGATGAAGCTGACGGTATCATGGTGATGGTATTGGAGCTGGCAGACATGTTAGCACACCGGGCGAAATACTTAACGGTATTTCGCTTGTCGTTACGTTGTGAGTTCAAATTCCGCCGAGGTTGACTTTGCCTTTCATCCTTTCGGGGTCGATAAATTAAGTACCAGTTACGCACTGGAGTCGATGTAATCGACTTAATACCTATGTCTGTCCTTGTTTGTCCCCCTCTATGTTTAGCCCCTTGTGGGTAATAAAGAAATAGGTATTGACGGTGGTGCTGGTGCTGCCAGTGTTTGTGTTGTTGATCCAGCACACCTATAATGAAAGGTAATCCAACCATGGTCATCCTGTATATTTCTCATCGCTCTGTACACGCAGCAATAGCTATGTGGTTAAGAAGCTCGCATTGCGAATATGTTGTGTCTCGGTTTTAGTCACACTGTGCGAAACCTTAACAATGAGCACTAGAGTCAATTTGTTTAATTAGACCATTTCAGTTAATGCCCCAGCATGGCCATAGTCAAATGACTGAAACAATTAAAAGACAAAATATATTCTGGGGATCCAGGACCACAGTATCAAGCGTGTTCTTTTATAAGCCAGTAGGTAATGAACTGAGGGCAATTTGGCGGCTATATCAAGCAGATCGAGTGACCACGCACAGGTTCCCTCGTTAGATCATGTATTATTGTTAGTGATGGCGGCGTTGATGGTGGTTGTAGTGATGGCGGTGATGTCTGTAGCGATAGTGGTGTTGTTGGTGTTTGCTGCCGCTTAGCCTTCCGTCAGCATTTTTCCTGTCGTGGTTTGGTCCCAGATCAATTCTGATCATTTAAATCTACCATCGAATAAATTCCATTCGTGGCTATCACATCTTATATCTAAATATACGCCATTCCATGCGCCCGTTTTCCTAAGAACTTACAGTGTAATTTGAAAGAGATTTTTTTTTTTTATATTTTTAACAGGTCACGAGAAACCTATTTCTTTTGTAGGCCGTTCTTTACCACTATTTATGTTAGTATTATTGTTGATATTGTTACTGTAGTCATTGGTATTGCTGTCATCATATTTATTTAGCTGTGGGTCAGCCATGATCAAGATCTCGAACTATGACAGGTAGGTAGTCAGTCGCATAAATGACGTGCTATCAAAAGACCCAGGGTTGTAGATGTTCAGTGCCTTAACATATACATACATATATAATATATACATAATATATATAAAGAACATACATACATACACACACACACGCACACGCACACACACACACACACACACACACACACATATATATATATATACAGAGAGAGGAGAGGAGGGATAGATTGACAGATACGTAAACAGAAGAGTAGAGAGATAGACAGAGACAAACAATAATCACAGTAAAATAGGAAAATATATGGCTTCCATGACCAAAGAGCGGAAAAATTGGTGTTGTGACAGAGAATCTTTACCTCCGTACTCGCACGCGTGTGCACACACGTACGCGCACGTTCACACGCACAAACACACACACACACACACATACACACTCATTCGTGTATATACGTGTGAGTTTGTGTGTGTTCCTGACTATATATATATATATATATATATATACATATATACATATGTATACCTGTCTATCTATATGTGAATGTTTATGTATTACATTTCCGGAGATGTAATACATATAAACATACACATATAGATAGACATATATACATATACATACATATATATATAAAGAACATACATACATACACACACACACGCACACGCAACACACACACACACACACACACACAACATTATATATATATATACAGAGAGAGGAGAGGAGGGATAGATTGACAGATACGTAAACAGAAGAGTAGAGAGATAGACAGAGACAACAATAATCACAGTAAAATAGGAAAATATATGGCTTCCATGACAAAGAGCGGAAAAATTGGTGTTGTGACAGAGAATCTTTACCTCCGTACTCGCACGCGTGTGCACCACACGTACGCGCACGTTCACACGCACAAACACACACACACACACACATACACACTCATTCGTGTATATACGTGTGAGTTTTGTGTGTTCCTGACTATAAATATATATATATATATATATATATATACATATATACAGATGTATACCTGTCTATCTATATGTGAATGTTATGTATTACATTTCCGGAGATGTAATACATAACCATACACATATAGATAGACATATATACATATACATACATTATATATATATATATATATATATATATATATATATATATATATATATATATATATATATGCCACAGTATGTATATATGTATGCGTACATACAGAGAAAGAGTGAGAGAAGGAGAGCGTGAAGGGGAGCCTACGAGATGGATTGCGAGAAGTAGATTTATCGAAGTAAACAGATAAGATATTTTATGAGGTAATTTGCATAATTAAAAACCAAGTTTTGCGTCTGTTATGGAAACATACAAACTCACCTGTTTACATATACATAGCCCACATATATACGAACACATACATAGTCACGCACATACATACATTCATACATACACATATATACTTTAACTTTTTAAGAAGAGAAGAGTGGGTAGGATGTTTAAGATCTGTGCAGACAGACTTTTAGAGTTGGATGGTATCATTTAAACATCATCTCCTAAATAATACCTTATCCAAGTGTTCAAATCTGAAGATGTCCGATAGTGAACTCCTCGGAATGTACTGGATATTCGGCGAATTTCCACGGGACTTCAGACCTGGGAGAGAAACACTGGATAGTTATACTTGGGTAGATTTATGCCGTAAACCTGTGGATGATGTTAATATTTACAGAAAGGATAAGGTGGCGATCTGATAGAATCTTTAGTACGCGGGGAAAAATGCTTAGTAGCATTTCGTTCTGAGTTCAAATTCTCCTGAGGTCGCTTTTTAACCTTTTGAGGTCGATAACATGAGTGCCAGTTGAACGCTGGGGTAGATTTAATCAACTTAGCCCCCTCCACCAAAACTTACTGGCCTTCTACCAAAATTTAAAATCAATATTTACAAAAAGGATAGACCCTCTTGTTCTGTCACATTCTGCAGCTCGAGAGCAGGAGATAGTTACAGAATATATGTTTATATATAAAAGTGAGGTTGTGTGCTGTCTGTCCTACTATTTAGATTCCTAACTACTCCCACATTTTGCGGTGCAGTTTAACCAAAACCGGGTATCTTATAGTCGTGATTCATACCGAGCCCTTCTGGGTATTAGCGCGCGTCTACGATGAGTCTACGATTTTAAAAATAATTTACCATCAATTTTTCCCATTTTTAATGCATTTTTGGCATATATAAGGGAAGTAACTCTCTAAAAATTTATTATTAAATCTCAGAACGTAAAAAGCTACAGTAACACCCCTTTGTGGTTAGCCATATTGAGATGGATATTATACTTTACATCTCTAAAAATGCTTATATAGTTATTTCCCTTACAAACCCGAGCAACGCCGGGCGATACTGCTAGTAATGAATAAAAGTGAAAGTGAAGCTTTTCAAATTCCAAGATACAGAAATATTAATGATGTCATATTTCAGAAAGGAACACAGAAAGAAACAAAGAGAGAAAAAAATGTGTGTAGTGGCTACTGATCGGTTTCTATTTACCGAACAACCTAGTTACGGGGACGTAAACACATCAACACCAGTAGTCAAGCAGTGGTAGGGGATAAACACAGATGCAGAAACACACACACACACACACACACACACACACAGTATATTTCAACGGGTTTCTTGTTGTTTCTGTCTACCAAATCCACTCACAAGGCTTTGGTCAGCCCGAGGGTATAGTCACTTAGCCATGGTGCCATGCTGTGGAATTGAACCAAGAGCCATGCAGTTTGGAAGCAATCTTTTAACCATACAGCTATACCCCCGCCTATATATATATTATATGTACACACACACACACACACACACATACGCGCGCACACATATTCATATGTGTATGTGTGTGTGTCTGTGTGTATGTGTATGTGTGTGTGACATACATGTGGGAATTCGACTGTCTAGAAATGGCAGCCAAAGTTTTCAAAGTGTAAACTGCCGTCACAAGTAGAGGAAAAACGTATTGGTTAACGTAATTCTTTATAACTCTCTATAAAGGAGCGGTTGCAACTGAAATGGTTCTTATTCTACGCCGGATTGTTTGAGTCTGACCTGACAAAATATACCGACAAACATTCACATGTGCATACATTCATACCAACATACATCCATACATTTATAAACACGTGCAGTTATATTCAGAAAAACACAGAAATACACACACACATACACACATACACACATACACACATACACACGCACACACATAATATATACACAGATAAACATATTCTTTCTACTCTAGACACAAGGCCCGAAATTGTTTTTGGGGAGCGGGGGCAGTCTATTAGATCGACCCCAGTGCGCAACTGGTACTTAATTTATCGACCCTGAAAGGATGAAAGCCAACACGCACGGGTTGTCCAATAAATTTGCATTTCTTTCACTCTTATCTTTTTTTATTTTCATCTTTTTATCAGTTTAGTTGTTTTAGGTAGTGGATTGCTCCATGCTGGAGCATCGTCTTGAAGGGATTTTAGTCGAGTAAATAAACCCCAGTCATCAAGTCGTGGCAGTAGGACAAATACAAAGACGCATGCACACATACATACGTATGTGTAGCGAAAGCGTGCTTTGTAACCACGTGAGTTGGGGTTCCGTCTCGCTGCGCGGCGCCTTGAGCAAGTTCCTTCTACTATATAGCGCGGGACCGACCAATATCCTCTGAGTGAGTATTGTAGATGGAAAGTTGTATATATAGTAATAATAATAATAATAATAATAATAATAATAATAATAATAATAATAATAATATAATAATAATAATAATAATAATAATAATAATAATAATATAATAATAATAATAATAATAATAATAATAATATAATAATAATAATAATAATAATAATAATAATAATAATAATAAGGTTTAAGGGAAGAACACCGGGGACGTTTAAGATGTAAGAAGGAAAATTCAGAGCTCCGAAATCTATCCACAAACATCGAAAAAAAGGACATCCTATGGAGCCAAGTTTTACTAACAAAGAATTGGACTGTATCCGAGTAAGTAATACTAATTGAAATTTTATTACTTTTCGAAACGAAATGATGTATTTTGACTCGATATCATCTCCGCCTCTAACGCAACACATGTAAACATTCGTGGAACATTACGATCATCTCCGACCCCAAACACCATGTACAAAGGAACTACGAAGAAATTAAATGCCACCGATACTATTCAACCCAAGAATAACAATCGAGCGGTACGTACATTAAACTTACAACAAAAAATGTACGAAAAACTACACGTGCGAAATAATGTGACAACAGAAATAAACGGACCTGTACCCTACGAAAATGACGACCGTCAAAATAATGGACCGGACGTTGTACCTCATGTCCCGCAAATAAAACCCAAAAGACGTAAATGGACACGTGAGGAATACATTTCTATCTTACACGCATACTTCACAGCAGTACTCTACCCAAAAAATGAAAATACAACAACACATACATATAAAATATGGAAGGAAAATAATAGAGATATAGACTTGGATACAGCAATGAACCCTAATAAATTAGCTAACGTACGAAGATACATTCTCAACACAAAAAAAAATATCAGAAATAGAAATAGAACACCTAAAAGAAACATACACCAGGAAAATGTAGATAGAAGCCACACAACAATGCCCAATAATATAAACACTGAAACTGTAAAACACGAAGACAAACGCAACATCCCAACAAACACGATGTAAACAACGAAGGGGAGCCTAATGATTATGATAATATAAAAAATAAAATAATCAAAGAACTGAAAACCACAAAGCTCAAAATGGACCACCGACCATACCTCCCAAGAATCAAAATAAACAAAGTAACAACACCTATTATAAACAGCATAAACCTAGCCGTCACTGAACTGATAGCCACTGAATAAAAAAAAAAGTGATATCACTGAGCTAAATAACCTAATATACGCAGCAGCCACTGCAGCCACAAAAGAAGCTGGATACTCACCCAAACCCGCCCAAACAGGAGTACCACCACCCAAACAAACCCTGTGGAGAAAATAACATCCAAAACAAAATAAAAAAAATAGAAAAGACCTGTCGATTCTTAATGAAATCAGCAAACAATCAACGCTACTGAGCAACAAAAAGAGAACAAAAATACTCCGCAAATATAACATCGCAGAGAAAGATTTGCCTGAAATAAAAGAAAAGCTGAAGCAAGATATCCTTGCCAAAGCACAAAGGATCCGCCGGTACAAGAAACGCCAACGCTTCTTTGAAGAAAACAAAAAGTTCAACTCTAACCCCAAAAAGTTTACCAAGAACTGGGAAAAAATAAAATAGAAGTCACTGCAGCACCACGGCAGAAGAAGAATTGGAAGAATTCTGGGGAGAAATATGGTCGGCGAACGAACCACCAAAAAAAGGAGTATCAGAATAACAAACTCGGCATCTGAACAACTTTGGACCACCATAACAACTGAAGAGGTCACCCAGGCACTGCAAAGACTAAGCAACTGGAAGGCACCTGGGCATGACAAGATCCCCAACTTCTGGTTGAAATAGCTAACAGGAATGCACAAAAAGCTGGCTGAAAACTTTAACAAAGTACTAGCAGAGCCAGAGACAATGCCTGAATGGCTCACGAAGGGGAAAACCATCTTAATTCCCAAATCAAATGAAACAGAAAAACCAGAAAACTACAGACCAATAACCTGCCTCCCTACTATGTTCAAGGCATTTACTGCAGTGATATCACAAAGGCTGAACAAGCACCTGGACGAAAACAAACTGTTCCCAGAAGAGCAGAAAGGATGCCGCAAAGGCTCATATGGCTGTAAAGATCAACTAATGATTAATAAAGCCATAACTGAAGACAGCCACAGAAAGAAGAAAGGCCTCAGTATGGCCTGGATTGACTACAAAAAGGCGTTTGATAGCATCCCCCACACATGGATCCTCGAAACACTAGCCATTAACAAAGTAGCACCAACAATCATAAAATTCATAGAGCACTCTATGAATAAATGGCAAACAGTCCTACACCTCCAAACAAAAGAGGGACTCATGAAAACCAAAGACATCCCCATTAGAAGAGGAATATTCCAGGGAGACACGCTCTCTCCACTCCTTTTCTGCTTGGCACTGTCACCTCTATCTGATATGCTAAATAGAACTGGATGCGGATATAAACGTTACGGCAAAACGATCAGCCACCTTTTATATATGGATGACCTAAAACTATACGCTGCAAATGACAAACAGCTGGAACACTATTAAAGACAGTTCATGGATTTACCAAAGAAATAGATATGAAATTTGGATTAGAAAAATGCGCCAAAGTAACCCTGAAAAGAGGAAAACTAGTTAGAGTAACAACATCACACTAGATAAAACCAATGAAATAAAAGAATTAGACCAAAGCCAAACTTACAAATACTTAGGAATCCATGAACTAGATAAGACACAACACACACAAATGAAAGAGAAAATAAAAAAAGAATATTATAGACGAGTTAGATCAATACTAAACACAGAGCTCAATGCTAAAAACAAGA
>NC_043002.1:28414018-28426518 GCF_006345805.1 Octopus sinensis | reverse complement strand
CTCACAGCTTATCTCACGTTCTGCTTTCATATTTTCTCTTCCATCATTCAACTCCAGCCTTAAATTACATAGTACTCTTCCCACTCGTTCATATTTGTTCTCTTAATTCACAAGCGTACCGCGCATTCTGCTCCCTGATTCTTTAGTTTGAAAATTACTTCGCATACTCCTCCTCCTCTTTCATATTCCTCCTCCTCCTCCTCCATCTTCCGTTTATTACTCCTCCCTTCATTTAAATTCAGCTTTCATACTAACTTCGTTTTCCGATATATATCTCCATTCCTCCCCACTTTTTTTTTCTCCCCTTCTCTTTGCTTCAGTTTTACTCCTCCTTTCACTTCAGCTTCCATATCGTCGCATCATTATTAAATATCCACCACCACAATAAATCATTCACTTACTCTACCTCCTGTTCAGTTTTTTCCTGTTTCCATCTGTACCACAACTTCAGAATATCACCTGTTTATTCTTTCTCCTGTTATATATGAAGATAATGCCGTAGATAAATTATATCAACAGGCTGTATGCATATCTATCTATCTATCTATCTATCTATCTATCTAAAGATGGGTGAATGTAGCAAGAATGGCACGTATGAATGACGAAGCCACCTTGAGCATAGTCCTATGAACCCAGAAATCGAAAACAGAGAGTTGCTTATTTGCAAAAAAAAAAAAAAAAAAAAAAAAATAATATAAAATGTGACTTCATTGACCGAGGTTACCGTGGTCTTTTCCGCAGGCTTTTCTTTCCACGGGTAAACCTCACCTGTCCTCCCCTTTACACTTCATATTGACATTTCTGTGATAACGATCCCTATTGATCATTTTTTTTCCTCTCCCCCCTTTTTTTTTTTTTTTTTTTTTAACCCCCTTATTTTTGTCCTCTTTCTCTCCTTTTACGATCCCTTTTGATCGAACCTCCCCCTTCCTTTTTTTTTTTTTTTTTAATACCTTCAAAAGAAAAGCTCTACCTTGTAATTTGTTCTATCTGTGTGCAGCCCTGTGTGGCTAATAAAGAAACATATCTATCTATCTATCTATCTATCTATCTATCTATCTATCTTTCTATCTATCTATCTATCTATCTATCTATCTATCTATCTATCTATCTATCAATCTATCTATCTATCTATCTATCTATCTGTCTGTCTGTCTGTCTGTCTGTCTGTCTGTCTGTTTGTCTGTCTATCTGTCTGTCTGTCTGTCTGCCTATCTATGAATCTATGAATCTATCTATCTATCTATCTATCTATCTATCTATCTATCTATCTATCTATCATCTACTTGTCTCTCCCTCTGTATACATGTATACATGTATGTATGTATGTATGTATGTATGTATGTATGTATGTATGTATGTATGTATGTATGTATGTATGTATGTGTGTGTGTGATTGTATGTGTGTGCGTGTGTGTGTGTGTATGTGTGAATCAGATGCTATATATATTGGAGACTACTGAACTCTAGCAGCGGAGGAATCCCACTCAGTTACATTAATGTTATGGGAAGAGACATACTGCACGAAATTTAGGACCTATCGTATCTAATGGGTGGGACAAACATACGTGGCATTGCAACCGCTTCAAGAAAAAGGCCGGGTAGTGCTTGAATTACACACACTTACTGACACGCACGCGCTCACGCACACACACGCGGTCACGCACATACATATACACATAAATGCACATATGTATATATGTATATGTGTATATGTATAAATGTATATGTATAAATGTGTATGTATATATATATATATATATATATATATATATATATGTTGTGTACGTGCATACGTATTCATAATACATACATATGCATATGTATACATACATACATATATATATATATCTATATATATATATATATATATATATATATATATATATATATATATATATATATACATATACATATGTATATGTATATATATATATATATCGTAGTACCCGTAAAAAATGATGTGGTTTATTTCTGTCTCAGTAAATCCTGATGTTTCTGCTTCAAGTGTTTCTCCATTTTTATTTCGTGTTTCTATATTCCCTTTCTCAATGTTTCTATCTTGCTCCTCTTTCATATTTCCCCGTCTTGCCCTATATTTTACTAACTATTCATCTCTCTTTCTGCTGACTACTGTACTTTTTCTTGATCCGTTTCCTTCCCATTTTGCCAATATTTCACATGTCTATTAATGTAAATACCCCTCTCCCCACTCTGTCGCTGTGTCTCTCTCATTTGCCATGTAAACAGGTGTTGACGTCCATGAACCTCCATGGCAATGTCTGAAGATGCAATCATTTCCTTTACCTGTAACCTTCTGCTAGTTTATTTATGATTTACTCTGTTAATCTCCTGCTCCCCGAGTTTCACCAAAAGAACAGCTTATATTTATCCTTCAGGGAAAAGGGTAGTTTGCGTGACAACAAAGCATGTTCACACAATGGTGTGCTTCGGTTACACACGTCTACAGGGCCAGTATCTATGTGACTCCTGTTTGCCTTAGTCACAGGATCATCAGTTTTGGCACGGACCTGTGTAAGTGCGAGTGTATGCCAAAGCAGACATGAGAGGAGCAGTGAGTGAAGGACTAATTTTATACTTCCCCAAACTCCTGTGCTCCTTAAATTTGTTTATACCAGCGTTTCTCACTATTTTATTTCTATTAGTAAACCCATTGCTTATAGAGTGTAGATAGACACCAACAAACAAAAACGGGCTTATACACATATAAGCTCTCTCGCGTACATGCAAACATATATACATATATACATGTATGCATATGTACACACACATACACTCACACACACACACACACTCACACATACACACTCACACAAACACGCATGCACACACCAGAGACACACATACATATACGCATATATTCATACAGACAGACATTCATACATACGTATATACATAGATTTAAACACACAGGGCCGCAATATTATTTTTTAAATCGGTTCATGAATGTATTGTTCGTGATTGTTTTCCAAACCTGATTTTCAATTCACTATTAGCACTCCGCCCTCACTCTGCAGTGACACCTCTCCTCATCGCCGCTACCAACATACAGACATCCCCGTAACCACCGGCGCCACCACCACCATCATCATACCCATCATCACGAACAACAACGACAACAACAGCAACACAATTCTCACTACATACCCCTATCTTTCCATGTTTTTTTATCACTCCCTCCTCACTTTCCACATATCCCAGTCTCTCTTTACCCACTTCCTTTAATCAATCTACGCCTAGTGTCTCCGCACTCCGCCCCGCATCACACGCAGCACGCACACACACACACACAACCCCCCACACCGTGCACCACGCACCCCACGTTCTGCGTCCCCCTCCCCACTGCAACTACACACCACCAGATTTCGCGCGGGTAAATTCATGCAAAGCTATTAATGTAAGCGTGTTTTAGCCGTCAGCTCTTCGGCTGTTGGCGAAGCCAGTGTAAGCATATTGCAGAAAGTAGAGAGTTTTATTATATATTTCGATTGACTTTCAAAAATCAGATTAATGTTAAATAAATAAATTTTTAAATATAAATAGAAATTCTTGATTTGTTTTTTTTTTCTTATATTATTATTATTATTATTATTATTTTGCTTTCATTTTGCCTCTCTTCCTCTTTCTCGTCTTCTGATTCACATCTATCCAACACCTCTTTGTATAAATTTCTTTTACTTACCTTCATTTATCTTACTTTCCCTTTCTACTTTCACATTCGCAGTTGAGTCTCTATATAGTCTGTAACTCTTTCTCTCTTCCTCTCTCTCTCAGCATATATATCTATATATATTATATGTATGTGTGTGTGTGAGTGCATTGATATATGTGTGATTGTATATCTTGCTCTTTCTTTTAAGCGCAGCTTCTCTCTCTCTGTGTCTCTGTCTCTGAGGCGCTCTCTCTTCCTTCTACACTCTCTTCTCCCGGAAATTAAACACACGAAAATACCTATTGCTGTTTCGGATAAGTGAAGCCTTGGATAATAGAGGATGTTCTGTATTTTCGTCAATTCGTAATTATTTTTGCAGCCAGATGCACTTTTGTTTAATCTAAATTTCGGATACACACAGACACACAGACACACATACACACACATAGCCTAAGCAATCTACATATTGCAAAAAAGAACAAATCACACACACACATATATATATATGTATGTGTGTGTGTATATATATATATTATATATATATATATATATTATATATATATATATATATATATATATATATATGTATATATATGTATATATATGTATATATATATGTGTGTGTGTGTATATATATATATATATATGTAGATATCTATGCGAATGCATATGTATAATGTTTTATATCTATATCTATTTCAAATAAGTAATGGCTCTGATTTAAAAATTGTGGCCATGGATTTAGGATTAAATCAATATAGAGCTGTTACCGTAATTAATGTTAAGAATTTCAGCCGAATAAATGCCTGTGATATTAAAAGATATCTAACTCTATCTCCCGCATATAGACACGCGCAACATATAGGCACGCAGGCATTCACTTTTTCTTTCTTTCTTTCTTTCTTTCTTCCTTCCTTTCTTTCTTTCCCTCCCCCACACACTAGCACACACTGCGCGCACACATACGCTAATATAAACATACATACGTTTTCATACAGACATACATGTAGGTATGAGTGTGTGTATATATATATGTATATATATACATATTTACGTATAAATACACACACATACATATATGTATACTCATGCAAAAATATATACGTACATACATATGTGCACACGTATATGTATTTATATACATCTGTATCTCTGTTAGTTTGCATGTGTGTGTAACAGTGATCTCCATAATATTTACAAGTATATGTGAATGTATAAAAACATTAATATATACATGTATTTATATATATATATATTTATATACACACACGCATGCAAGCACACAAGTATATATATATATATATATATATATATGCATACACACACACATCCATCCTCACTCACACATAAATACACAGATACATGTATATGAATAGAAAGCAGTTATTAACACGAACCTACTTCATTTTGCTTATATCTACATCTTTACATTAATCGAATATTTCAACAGAAGCATCGTCTTCGTTTTGCTTCGTTTTCGTACGAGCCAGAAACATTTTGGATTTTAATTTGTTTTCCATTATAAAAATGCAATACAAATTTGTATTTCGTTGTAGATATTTTATTACAGCGCACAAAACGTAGATAAACCAGTAATTATAAAAACAAAAATATATTACTGCTTGACAATTTTTTTGGTGGGGAGAAAGCGTGAAATTAAATGACTTCGAATGTGGTAAATAAAATATTGACTAAATTCAAATGAAAATAGTGTATTTGATTGCCTTTACATCGTAATTTAACAAACACACGCATACACATACTCACACACAAAAGGAGAAAAAATTAGACAGACATACGCATGAACAGAACATCATTTAATGTTGCAAAATAAAGCTGTTATTGTGTGTCTTTGTAGATGCTGGCTGTTCAAAAACTATCGTCTGCTTTTTATAAAAATTATAAACTGAGCTCTCGTTACAAGGTTTTCTTTGTTTCATATTTAATATTGACGTTCTTGTTAGACACAAGGCCATAAATTTGAAGGGAACAATTTTTGTTTTTGGTGGTGATACTTTTTCTCAAATGTATTAATTTCGCGAATGAAGTTTAATGACTTCAACTGGGATGTAAAATAACGAGGCTGTCTCGTCTTATTGCTTGCGTTCGGTCCACACAACATATTTGCCTTTAATATTAATATAAGCAGGGCGGCGAACTGGCAGAAACGTTAGCACGCCGGGCGAAATGCTTAGCGGTATTTCGTCTGCCGTTACGTTCTGAGTTCAAATTCCACCAAGGTCGACTTTGCCTTTCATCCTTTCGGGGTCGATTAAATAAGTACCAGTTACGCACTAGGGTCTATATAATCGACTTAATCCGTTTGTCTGTCCTTGTTTGTCCTCTCTGTTTTTAGCCCCTTGTGGGTAGTAAAGAAATAGGTATTTCGTCTGTCTTTACGTTCCGAGTTCAAATTGCGCCGAGGTTGAATTAAGTACCAGTTGCATAGTAGGGTCGATCCAATCGACTGGACCCCTCCCCACAAAATTTCGGGATGTGTGTCTAGAGTAGAAATGAATATTAGCAGAAACAAAATAAAGCGGCGACTGGCAGATTGTTCGGACGTCGGGCAAAATGCTTAGCAACATTTCATGTCTTTACATTCTGAGTTCAAATTCCGCCGTGATCAACTTTGCCTTTCATCCTTTTGGGATCCATAAAATAAGTACCAGTTGAGATTGCGGTCGATGTAATTGACTTAGCCCCTAATCGAAATTGCTGGCCTTGTGCCAAAATTTGAAACTAGTATTAATATAAGCAAAATAAGGCAGCGAGATGACAGAATCATTAGCAGGTTGGACATTATGTTCGAGTTCCAATTCTGCCAATGTCGACTTTACCTTTCATCGATAAAATAGTACTAGTTGAGCACTGGGGAGTGGGGTCTATGTAATCAACTTCATCCTCCTTTCATTGTTGCTGGCTTTGTGTCAAATATTAGAAAGAAATGTTAATACACACACTAATGCAGTGATTTTGCAGAATATATAGAACCGGATCAAATACTGCAAGGTATTTCTTTACCGAAGCTCTATTGATTTTGCCAAAACTCTAGAGCAGACATGCCAAACTCCCGGCCCGCGAGCCACTTCTAGCCCGTGCAGCAATTTCATCTGGCACGCGGGGCCATTTTGATATCAGCATGAAATTGGTCCAAATGGCGGCATCAGCAAATAGAGTATTTTGCTGCCCTCAGCAACACCCACGCCTTCTTGTTACAACTACACATACATAATGTGTGGCTAAAGCAGGCCATTCCATTATATATAGCACTGACTGTACTACCTTTCTTACTGAGAGAGTCACCAAATAATTTAATACACGACTTGAAACAACACCACCGTAGCTATTACACCCTGTCTGTACAAAAAAAAGCATATAAAAAGGCATGATCATACAATGACAAGTCTTAATTGTAACTGCAACAGAGCATGCTGGGAAATGCCTCCTTCGATTCTCTAATCGCGTTTTGAGAAATGTTGATGACGCAAAATCTACTAATCCCATAATACACCGCAACAGCCGCCTTACCGCTCTTTCGGGTGATCATTTTCACATGACGTCATTCAGTAGTAGTAGCTATCTATATCAATGGCCAAGAGAAAAGTCGATGCTGAAAACTGAGCCTTTCAAATCCGGTGGGAAACTGAGTACATGTTTACTGACACTGATGGCAAACCTGTGTGTCTTAATTGTGGGGCTAATGTTGCTGTACTCAAAGCGTATAACCTCAAATGCCACTACGAGACAAAACATGAGGACAAGTATAAATACTTCATTACTGAGCAGAAGCAACGAAAGGTAGACGAGTTGAAGAAGAATCTCTCATTACAACAGACATTTCTTTAACCAAAGCAAAATTACAAAGTGAAGCTGCTGTTAAAGCAAGTTTTGTTGTGGCAGAGGAGATCGTAAAATCAGCCCAGCCATTTACCAAAGGAGAGTTTGTGAAGAGCTACGTGATGAAAATGTGTGACGGTTTGTGTCCAGACGAGAAGCAACTGCTTGCTAATGTGAGTATTAGCAGAAATACGGTAGCTGACTGGGTGTGTGAAATGGCCAATGATTTGAAAACACAGTTGATTGAAAATAGAAAAGATTTTGTCGTATACTCTCTTGCTGTAGATGAGACTACCGACACGACTGATACGACACAACTGGCTGTCTTCATCCGTGGAGTGGACTCCAATTTGTTCGTCATGGAGGAAATTTTGGACATTAAGTCAATGCATGGGACAACAAGAGGAAAGGACTTTTTTGAAAAGATATGTCAGAGTGTAACCGACATGAAACTGCCTTGGGACAAACTTGTTGGACTTACATCAGATGGAGCACCGGCGATGTGCGGTGAAAAAAGTGGACAAGCGAGTAGCATACGTTTAAAGATGCAATAAGAGAACTGCGCTGGTGAGTTGATAACACATCTCTGCATCATACACCAGGAAACGTTGTGGGATAATGCCTTAAAAATGGAACATGTAATGAGCACTGAAATGAAAAGCGTAAACTTTATCCGAGCCACAGGATTAAATCACCGCCAATTTCAGTCTTTCCTGCGGGAAATACATTCAGAGTTTGGCGCTGTGCTTTATCATATGGAGATGCGGTGGCTCAGTCGAAGACAGGTCCTCAATATAGTTTTTGAGCTGGTTGAGGAGATATGTCAGTTCAAGGACAGTAAATGAAAAGAATCCAAACTTCTGCGGCATGAACAGTGGAAATGCGAGTTGGCGTTTCTGGTTGACATAACTGCGCATCTCAATGTTTTAAATATCCAGCTTCAGGGACGAGATCGCATGATCTGTGATATGTATGTGAAGGAATTTCAAGTGAAGCTGCACTTATGAGAGACACAATGTTTAGTCCCTTGTGGGCAATAAAGAAATAAGAAACGTTAGCACGCTGGGAGAAATGCTTAGCGGTATTTCGTCTGTCTTTATGTTCTGACTCCAAATCCAGCCGAGATCAGCTTCGTCTTTCATCCTTTCGAGGTCGATAAATTAAGTACCAGTTGCGTATTGGGGTCGATCTAATCAACCGGTCGATTAAATAAGTACCAGTTACGCACTGGAGTCGATATATTCGACTTAATCCGTTTGTCTGTCCTTGTTTGTCCTCTCTGTGTTTAGCCCCTTGTGGGAAGCAAAGAAATAGGTATTTCGTCTGCGGGAAGGCGGCGAGCTGGCAGAAACGTTAGCACGCCGGGCAAAACGCTTAGCGGTATCTCGTCTGCCGCTACGTTCTGAGTTCAAATTCCGCCGAGGTCGACTTTGCTTTTCGGGGTCAATAAATTAAGTACCAGCTGCATACTGGCGTCAATCTAATCGACTGGACCCCTCCTCCAAAATTTCGGGTCATGTGCCTAGAGTAGAAAAGAATATTGTGGAGGTGGCTATTATAGTAGATTGCTGGATTCAATGTGTTTTTTTTCTTTCTCGGTTCTACGAATCAAATAATATTAAGTTTTAATTACGTTTAGCCATTCACAGATCAAATTGTCAGATGTAAAAATAAAGGGATAAATATTTAAGTTACCGTGTACCCGCTTGAAAATTTACTGGGGCGGCATTGTAGTTGGTTATATACTTGACTTTTAACGAGCAAATTCACTTCACTTCAAAATTGTTTCTACAACGTAGAATATTTCAGTCGTTGAAATGAGATTCGTTAAATTAATGAATTAATATTGGTTTCACACTTTGGCTCATGATCGGTCAGTAATTTCGAAGGATAGGGTAAGTCGAGCACATCGACCCTAGTGAGTGATCAACTAGTAGTTATTTTATCGACCTATTCTGCCAGCTCGCCGCCTAGATATTTCTTTCTACTATAAGCACAAAGCCTGGAATTTCGGTTCAGGGGATAAGTCGATTACATCGACTCCGATGTTCAACTGGTACTTATTTTATCGACCGCAAGAGAATGAAACTCAGAACATAAGGACGGACGAAATGCCACAAAGCATTTTGCCCGGCGTGCTAACGATTCTGCCAGTTTTCCTCCTTTATTAATGAATTGATATTCATTTCAAATTTTGGCACAAGGCCTGCAATTTCGAGCAAGGGGCTAAGTCGATTACACCGATCTCAGTGCTCAACTGGTACCTACCTTATGGACCCCGAAAGGATGAAAGGCAAAGTCGACCTCGGGGGAGATTGAACTCAGAACATAAAGACGGACGAAGATAAAGCTTTTTGCTCGGCGTTCCAACGATTCAACCAGCTCGCCGCCTTAACTAATGAATGAATATGTTTTTGATATGTTTTGGGTTTGTGTTTTGGTATTGAAATATTGGGTTCAAATTTTGTTACATGACCAGCAAGTTCGGAAGTGAGTTTATGACGATTACATCAACCCAAGTGCTCAACTGGTACTTGTTTTATCGACCTCGAAAGGATGAAAGGCAAAGTCGTCGAACTCAGCGGAATTTGATTGTATTGAAATGTTACCTATAATTAAGATTTTCAAAGATACAAGATCAGGAATTGACTGTCTTTAGCTGTGTCATTTTTATTGGACAGTGTTCTATTTAATATTTTCATTGGATCTTTGTTTAAAAGAGTTGATATGTTGGTAAAATCGACTGTTGAACATTTTATTGTGATACCTACATAAGTGCTTAATACTTTCTTTTTATAATGTTTTTGCTATTAGAAACAGCGCAGAAACATATTTAGTTTGTTAAATATCAATATTCCAGACAACAAAGGTTTGATTTTATGCCATTGAAAAGTGCGCCATTGGTGTTATGCAATTTAATTACCGGCATAATATGTGATTTGGGACCGCAATGAACATTAATATTAGACTTATTGAAAATATGCTTGAACGCATACCCATTTGGAGCATGTTTCAAAATCCGAAGAGTAAGTTCCTGAAATAGCTCGTCAAATTTCTCTGCAAAATAGCGTCCTGGTTTTAGCTAACTGGCCGCTTAATGAGTTTAGTGAGTGAAGTTTAGTCTTTTTGTCTTTGTAGAATTAAGTAATAGTCATAGTTGAGTATAGCTCTTGATACTGCTATATTAGGAACAGAAACCAGCCTGATAGTATATATGTTTTAAGAAATAAATATAAAATATATGGATGTATGTTATGTCAATGCATTTATGAAGTACCTGATTTATTTTTGACAACATGGGTATACTAGAGTATGTCTCTCTTTCTCTCTCTCTCTCTCTCTCTCTCTCTCTCTCTCTCTCTCTATCTATCTATCTATGAGTCCATCTGTCTGTCTTTCTGTCTGTCTATCTAAGAAATCTATCTGCCAACGAGTCTGCCCGTTTATCTATCTATGTATCTGTTTGTTGGTCCGTCCGTCCATCCATCCACCCAGCCAGCCAGCCATCCATCCATCCATCTATCTATCTATCTATCTATCTATCTATCTATCTATCTATCTATCTATCTATCTATCTATCTATCTTAGTCAAATATATTTTGAAAAATTCAACGTAATAGAAATCCTATAGAATGCACGTATAGTTAGAAATGATGTGGATATTTTCCTGCAAGAGAATCTATGGCTGAAAGTGTTGAGCTCAACACACTGACGCGCATAAACCATTTAGAATAAAGCAAAAATTCATTAACCTTTACGTTAAAAGTATCAAGATGTAATTTTCATTTTACTCTTATTTATGATACCGTTTCGAATTTTAGTTGAGACGAACGTTCCCAGTAACTGTTTGATGTTTGCCAAAAATTTATTAAATTCCCATAATTAACATATCTATTTAAAAATTTTCCATTTCTACCCTATCTGTGCACTAGGCACCTATTGTTCGGCCAGTGCTGACAACATTTCTCCAGCTTTTTATTTGCACTTTATTTAGTTGTTCATTTAATTGTTTATGTATTTAATTATTTTGTTATTCGGTTGTTTCTTTTACATATCCATAATCTTGTCTGTCTTTCTTTCTCTCAATTTTTCCTCACCTTTTCACCATCTCCTCTGCCAAACTCTGGCTTCTTCATCTCCCTCCTTTTTTTATTTTGATGTTGTTAATCTTTGCTTACAATACTTTCACTTCCATTTTTAGGTTCGCCACCTCCACCTCCTCCTCTCCTCCTCCTTATGACGATGATGATGATCATCATCATCATCACTATTGTTATTATCATTATATTTTCTCTTAGTAAAAAAAAGAAAACCCCAAAACATCACAAACGCCACCTTTGCCGCCAGCGTTGCTATCACCAACAGTATCAACAGCTGACAAATACTAGCAACAAACCCAGTAAGCGCATCTGTAACCACTGTTCATGTGTAGGTGCAGAAACGGTACCACCACCACCAACAACAACCACCAACACCACCACCACCGGCAGTACCCTCATCATCAATGAAAAGCATTGAAAATCAGTTTTATATATATATGTTTTTATTTTTATTTTTTTTCTATCAACAAATTCTAGAGACGAGATGGGAATAAGCAACAATTGAAGCGAGGTTGAAGAATTCCGAAGACATGTCAAAGAATCAAGGAACAACTTCAATATAGATTTGATGTCTACATAAACCATTCTTCTATACAGAGCATATAATCTTGTTTACCGCAATATCTCAGATAAAGCATAACGCGTACCTATGTACTTACCTAATTATATATGTATTTACATATACTTACGTTCCTACATACATACATACATACATACTACATACATACATATATATATTTATATATGTATGTATTCTTATATATAAGTAATATATAAGATATATAATATATATATAATATATATATATAATACATACATGTATGTATATGTATGTATATGTATGTATATAAGAATATATATATATATACACACAAAGAAATATGCAT
>NC_043002.1:28399018-28409018 GCF_006345805.1 Octopus sinensis | reverse complement strand
GGGTACTAGATTGCACCAGTTTTGCGAGAAATAGAAGTCAAAATCGACTCAATTAACCAGAAGCACTGAAAATTAGCAAGGTGACGAAATCGCGGATGTGAGGTAAAATAACTATCAAGTAGCCTTAGATATGTATATTTGCCTTTCACCTTATTTTTGCTAACTAGCCACCAATATTATGGTGACTGGCTATATGTGGTTGAATATACAAGGAAATAAATAAGATGAAAAAGCACAAGATTTGTTTTAAAAGACTAAAGAATATATTAGAATCATAATAGTAAAAGTATTATACAATACTGTACAAAATAAGAATTTTTCTTCCAACATAATAACCGGTTTCGTTATCGCTTTCAAACTATGAGTTTTGGAGGAATTTCTGAACTACACATTTTGTTTGCCAGGGGGACTAATTGGTAACCAAGGTATTTTACAGCAAAGGGGAGGTAAATCTGTAATTTTTAACATTGGTTTACATTTGATTTTTACAACAGTTAGGGTAAATCTTTAATTTTCAATATGGTTTTATCTTTAATTCCGGCTTATATTTTTCGATAAATGTGGCCTCTTTATTTAGTCGTACATGTGTTGAGATCCAAATAGCAAATTGATATAATGGGAAAATTGGGAATTGTGGTTGCAGCTCCTCTACGCATCTGTCAATGTATTCACTGAGATATATCAGGCGATATTGTGAGGAGGATATCTGTTGTCTGTAGACCGTACATCTCCGTCTGACCGATATTCCTGTCGATCCTATATAGTTTTTATGGCAGCCCGAGCTTCTGATAACATAAATGAGGTTTTCAGAGACACAAGTGAAGTTAGATTTAATTTTTCCCTTGTCTAAAATGGAATTCTGATCCTTCCAAAAGATTGGGGCATGTTCCGCAGTTAAGACAACCACATTTTTTTACTCTTGCGCCCGTTATTCTTAAAAATAATTTAGCATTTGTGAAGATCCTCTTTAACATCTTTGTTTGTTTACTACTTTTAATGATTTTATGGGTACGTAGTATTTCCTTCAGTTTGGGGTCTTCATGGAGTATCGGGAGATTTTGGACAACGATGTTAAATGCTTCATTGTTTCTGAGATTGTATGTAGAGACATAAGGTAGTGCTTTCAGAGTAGGTATATTTATGGTATTCGATTTTTCTTAATGTTTTTATGTTAATCGATTTTGCAGCTTTAATCCTTTCATTTATGAGTTGAATTGGATAGTGTCTGTTCTGGAGTACGTTTTTAAGCTCTTGCAATCTTAATTCTCTGTTATTTTTTTTCGGACACTATGGTGAAAATGTTTCTTGCAAGGGGTATGTCTTAGGTAGCATGAGCCAAATAATAGATATTCTCTAGCACCTGTGGTTTTTCAAAATGTCCGTTTCTATTTTTTGTTTATTTTTTAAACTTGTATGTCTAGGAACGTGAGTTCCTATTGGTTGTGTTCCATTGTAAATTGTATGTTGGTGTTAATGCTATTAAGGAGTCTTTTGAATTCCAGTTTATCTATGTTGTCATTCCAGAGGATGAAGCAGTCGTCCAAAAAATTTCTCCAATTTTCTTTTATGTATTGGGAGAGAGGGTTTCCAGCCTTAGAAAATGACTCCTGATATATTGTTTTTTATAAATAGCCTATTATTAGGTTGGTAATGGTCGGGGCTGCCCTGGTTCCCATGGCAATTCCGGAATTTTGGCGATAAACAGTGGTGTCTAACATGAAGTGGTTGTTTTGAAGGATGGATCTTAGTGATTCGATTATAAAATCATTGTTGATTCTTTCTGGTATTTCTTCTGGACATTTGTCCAGGCAAAACCAGATTGCTTCTATCCCATAATTAGGGAGTATGTTAGTGTATAGGTTTATCACATAAAATGTAAACATGACCGTTTATTCCTTGACCTTTTCTGGTAGGTGAGTTAACATATCTAAGTCATCTCTAATATAAATTTTAATGTATTTTAGAAAAGGTTTCAGGAGTATGTCCACGAGGCAACTTAATCGATGTGTTTCCCAAGATGGTCCAGCTATTATGGGTAGTAATTTTAGGTCCTCTGGTGCTGGAGTATGTATGCCTTTGTTGAATTTTTGATGGCTTTGTTTATAATTTGGCTTCTGAGAATTTTCGATCGACCATTGAATAGGCTGGGCTTACATTTAAAGTTTGTTAAATAGTCTATTTATTTTTTGCTAAATCTTTTCTGTGGGTTTGAATTAGTGAAAAGGTTTTTCATTATTTTTTGGGGCTGTAATCATTAAAATTTTCATGGTGTTCGTCATTATTTAGTATGGATACCTCTAGATTTTTGTAATATAATGTGTCCATTAACACTACTGCACTTCCTTTATCCGATTCTTTGATTGTTATTTCTTCATTGATTTACAGTTCAGTAAGTTCTTTCCACTTGATGGTACTGAAGTTTGAAATATTATTTTTGTTTGTGCAAGGTGTGATAGGGGAAGTTTTCAATGTGGTTGCAGAATTCGTAAATATCTTTATTTCTTTCTTTGAGGGGGATGTGTTCACTTCTGGTTTTGACTAGTGACTCATCTTCGCTATTGTAATTGACTAGTGCTTCTATAAGCCTTAATTTCCTGCATAATTCTGAAATTCTGTCTTTGGCCTCATTTTGGTTAGCTCAGCGTGGTGCTGGGGTGAATTTTAACCCTTTAGATACGATATCGATCTTTTTGGTTGATAGGGATTTATATGACAGGTTGATTACCTTCGCTTTTTCCTGTGTATCGAGTTCAAACCTGTGTCTCGTTTTCTCTGGTCTGGGGCTAAAGAATGCTGGTTGGTATGAACTGTCCATGCAAAAGTAGTGGTTTGGCTTGGATGAGTGGTGATGTTGTTGAATTGTATTGTTTTGTGTGTATGGGTCTCTGAGGGTTCTTTGTTTAGCATTGTGTGTGGCGCCCAGTGCCCTCGTCACCCCTAGAAAGTTTCCAAATGCGCCCGGTCCCGTCTGAAATCTCTGGCGTCCGGGGTACTTCCACCCCTGCTATCACCCTGTGACTCTTCTGCGTTTGAGGCAGACCAGTAGCCCTGGGTCAAGGGTGACCATGCTTGGCACCAGATTTCCGCCCAAGTTGCATGCATGACAATAAGGGTTTATGGGATTGTTCTGTATTATGCTGTCATGCTTGGGGGTGGTTTGTTTGTTGTTCAATTTCTGTTGGGTTTTTTTTTTTTTTTGATTTTTCTTCAAGAATTGAATTCCTCTTTGAAATCTAATTCATACGTTTGGAAGAAATTATCATTTTTTCCCAGCGTTGGAAGGAGTTTCTTTCTTCAGTTTCACATGCTTCCTTTCATAGATTAATAATACTTACTAGTGAATGCCCGTTCGTGTATTTGTTTATTTCCCTTTGCATCTCTTCGCCGATATTTTTGAAAGAATCAAGTGTAGACTAATAAAAAAATTACAGATTTACCTCCCCTGTAGTGTAAAACATCTTGGTTACCAATAAGTCTCCCTATCAAACAAAATGTCTAATTCAGAAATCCATCTAGAACTTATAATTTGAAAAGCGATAACGAAACCGGTTATTATGCTGGAATAAAATAATCTTATTTTGTACAATATTGTATAATACTTTTACTATTATGATTCTAATATATTCTTTCGCCTTTTAAAACACATCTGTATTTTTTCAACTTAAATGCCCGGGCTGCCACCAACACTACGTGGGATCCACGAGACTATCACTCAGACGTAGATGCACACTGCATCGACAACAGATTGCATTCCCAGAATACAGAATGATACCCTTTAGTGAGCACATTGAGAAATGCGCAAAGCAACTATACCACAATTTCTAATCTTTCCATTCTACCAATGTGCTATCGGAACACCAACACAAATTAGACTAAACAAGGAAACATTCTTCATTGAAAAATACAAGCCCAAACTTAACCATTCCAACATACTTATACAGAGAAACTCAATCCAAAAGAAAGGCAAATAATTTTAAGCGATTATCTCCCTTACACCGGAAGAAATCACTTATTATCTAGATCACCGCTCAACGTAAACATAACGTTTTAAGAAGTTTGAAAAGCTGAACGCGAAACCGGTCATTTCTTCTATATTATGTCATTGTATGAAAAAAATTTATAACATTCTTCAGACATATTGACTCAAATATATATTTTTTAACCTTTTAAAATAAGCCTTCTGTAGTTTTTTTCGCTTTTATATATATTATATATATATATATTATATATATATACATAGAAATACAATATGAGGCTTCCAAGTAGGAAAGCCATTCCTATTTGGAAGCCTCTTATTGTATTTCTATGTGAATATATATAGTCTAATGACTAATTCGTTTTTGCTAGGCCACTGGTAATAATAATTCTTATTACCCTATTGATATATATATTATATATATATATATATATATATATATATATATATATATATATATATCTGTGTGTGTGTATAAATGTGTGTGCATGCGTACGTGCGTGTGTGTGTATTTGTGTGTGTGTGTGTGTGTGTGTGTGAATATGTATTTGTATGTGATGTAGAGTTCATAGATAACAATTATGTTGGTTTAATTCTGCGAATCATTCCATAACTGTAGTACAGTAAGGTTTCCATCCATTCATATTTCCACACATCCACGCACGGCAGCTTACATTGAACAGCACTGAGCTGTATGCTAAATCTATTATGATCAGTTTTATCCCCAACATGTTATTCACTAAGTACTTTTAGTTCCGACAACGAAAAGTTATAATCGTAGCTTATATTAGGTGCTCTTTGTATGCCTTTTTTGTGTATGCATGTATGTGCGTGTGTGTGTGTGTGTACTGCCAATACAAAGACATGTAAGTACACGCAACCAGCAGAATTCAGAAAAAACATCGTAGATGTTCGTGCAGCTGTGAGAGAAACATCGTTGAATCACCATCCGTGAGTTATCAGAGGATGTGCAGTTTAGTTACGGTTCAGTTCTGTCCATTATCACTGAAGATTTGGGTATGAGATGCATGTCTATCAAGTTTGTGCCAAAACTGCTTTAAGCTGACCAAAAAGGCACTCGGGTTTCAGTTGCACAAGATCTCCTTGATTGTGTCGAGAACGATGAGATCTTTTTGAAAAACTCTGTGGAGCCCTCTGATCATGTACCGCCAAGCTTTTGGAAAAATTTGATGTAGATTTTCTGCTCAATCTTTTCTGTCATGGTGAATGCGACGATCATACGCTACACACCTTCCTTCCAAGCACAGCGATAAACAGCAGAAGTGAGATAGAACGTTAAAACTTAGTGCGCATGCTTAGCAGAGTTTAAGGTCAAGCTGTGCTAAGTGGTTTCCCTTTACGTGCTTTAACTTCGCTACTATGGTAACAGTCAGGATACTTATTGATCAACCAACGTTTGTATATTTTTATAAATATTTAGCGTTCTCACTTATCAGTTTCATAAGTGCTAACACACGAAACTCTCAGACCTTGAGACACTCTATTACAACTGCTAAATATCTATCTATCTATCTATCTATCTATCTATCTATATATATATATATATATATATATCTATATATATATATATATATATATTATATATATATATATAATATATATATATATATATATATACTAGCAGCATAGCCCGGCGTTCCCCAGGTATGTAAGAGCCCCTAGTAGGCAACGACTAATCCCAATCTAGTCCTTTCCCTCTAGGGAACGAAGGCGCATGTGTAGGTTGCAATGGGTTCTCTTCACTCGAATACTTCTGTGTATACAATGTTCCTAGCTGTCCCTTTGGGCGATAAAAAGGTCGAGTTGTGTCCCCTAGACAGAAAATGTGTTGCATATAAAAAGCTTAGATTCTCGCCCCCATGTCGAATTTATCGATTTTTTTCAGAACTGAGGGAACTTTTCAAAATGTTCGCTGCGTTAGTTTGGAATTATGACATTGGGCTATGTGTATGTCAAGTTTCATCAGAATCGGTTGAAAGCCGTGGTCAGGGTGAGGGTACAAGCTAATAGACACACAGAAACACACACAGACAAACTGCCGTTTATATATAGAGATATATATATATATGTACAATATGGGTGAAAATGGGCAATAACATTAAAGAATTTTATTATATTTACACAAATTAAAGCGACAAAAACAAGTGTAATATTTCTTTTAGATATATTAAATCCTTTGGAACTTACACTGGACCGGTTTTTATCCATTCCTCTGTTCTTATCAAATGAAAATAATAAGTCCAGTAGAATGGACAAAACTGGTTAAAATATAAGTCAAAAAGATTTAATTCCTCTGAACGAAATACTACATTTGTTTTTGTCTCTTTAGTTTGTTAAATTTTGAGTAAGTAGTGGGAGAGGCGGCAAATCAATTACATAAGTCTCGGTGTCCTACTAGTATTTTTTTTTTATCGACCCCAAAGGGATGAAAGGCAAAGTCAACCTCGGTGGAAACTCAGAAAGTTAAAATGGACGAAAGACCGGTAAGCATTTTGCCTGGTGTGCTTACAATTCTGCCTTAATAATTTGTGAAAACATATCACAATAATTCTCTTATCGTGCATTTTTGTATATATATAAGACAACCTGATTGGTGAGGAGGAACTGGCAGAATCGTTAGCATGTCGGACAAAATGTAGCATTACTCAACTCTCTTTGTGTTCTAAGTTCGGAAACTTTACCGTTCATCATATCTGTTTCGATAAAATAAAGTACCGGTCAAGTACTGGAAGCGATGCAATCGACTACTACTTCCTCCTACATTTATATACAAGCACAAGAAATATATTTAAATTAGCTGCGCCATTAGAGACAAACATACACACCGATTATACCTATTTCTTTATTACCCACAAGGGGCTAAACACAGAGGGGACAAACAAGGACAGACATAGGTATTAAGTCGATTACATCGACCCCAGTGCGTAACTGGTACTTAATTTATCGACCCCGAAAGGATGAAAGGCAAAGTCGACCTCGGCGGAATTTGAACTCACAACGTAACGCAGACGAAATACCGCTAAGCATTTCACCCGGCGTGCTAACGTTTCTGCCAGCTCACCGCCTTAACACACCGACTATACCACAAGCGCGCACGCACACACACACTTGCGCGCATGCTTTCTCCAATCACACTCAATGCAGCTCACTAAATATTCTGCTTACATTTTAACTATATTTTATCTATTGAGCTTAGGTAACGGAACGTGGGATTAATGGTATTAAGTGTTGCTCTACACTCTGAAATTGAATGGTAGCTGAAACTGTGTGTATCTAACATTAGCGTAGCTATTTAATGAATTATATACTAATTTGCAATCTGAAATTGGCAATTTTAAATGAATTTTGTATCAGCCTGATTTTTGTTTTTAATTTAATAATTAATATATGTCTGACTCTTAGTAGAAATGTCTAATAAGCTTACACGATACATTCCCAGAATGAGTGTGAGTGTGTGTGATTGCTTGTGTATTTGTGAGCGTGTATGTGTGTGCGTATATGAGTGCATGTAGGTATGTATGTATTTAATATTTGTGTGTCGGTGCACTTTATGTGCATATATACGCATGTCTATGTGTATATACCTTCGTGATATATATATATATTATATATATATATATATATATATATATTTGGTAGATGGAAACTGAAAGAAGTCTGTTGTATATATATATATTCTCTTATTTGTTTCAGTCATTTGACTGTGGCCATGCTTGACCAGCGCCTTTTTAGACGAAGAAATCGACCCCATGACATATTCTTTGTAAACATAGTACTTATTCTATCGGCATCTTTTGCCGAACAGCTAATTTAGGGGGACATAAACACACCAACACTGGTTGTCAAGCGATGGTGGGCTGATAAACACCGACACAAAGACACAAAGAGACAGCCAGACAGACACACACACACAGATTCCGTCTACCAAATCCACTCACATGGCTTTAGTCGGCCAGAGGCTATAGTAGAAGACACTTGCCCAAGGTGCAACGCAGTGGGACTGAAACCGGAACCATGTGGTTGGGAAGCAAGCTCTTGTAGGTATATATTTATGTGCATTTGATGCTGGTGTGTTTATACCACTGTAACTTAGCGGTTCGGCAAAATACACCGATAGAATAAGCTCACAAAAAATAAGTCATGGGGTAGATTTCTTCTACTAAAACTATTTCAGGCGGTGATCTAGCATGGCTACAGTCAAATGACTGAAACAAATAAAAGAATACACACACACACACACACATACACACACACACACACACACATACATACATACATACATATAGACATACGTACATGCACACATACACATACATACGCATATATGCGTATACATGCGCGTAAACTATACAGGCACACAAAATTTAACATGCACAGACATAAATATATGTACGCACACACACACACATATATGTAGTCACATAAATATGTATGTATGCATCTATCTATATATATATATATATATATATATATATATATATATATATATATATATATATATATATATATAATATATATATATTAACTATCTAAATGTCTATATATGAATGAATATACTTTATTATATAAAGCTGCAAAAATATAAAAAACTGCTACTCAAAGTTTCACATACCCGTTCGTCATGCATTTGTGATATTTTTGTGATATTTTTGCATCTTTAACAATAAATAAATCATATTACTATACCTCTGGTATTCGAATCCTATCTTTTCCCACCTTGTTTCACTTTTATGTGCTTACTCTGGTGTATCAATGAATACATGTATTTAATGTATATATATATGTATATATTTATTATATACATAAGTTTATATATATGTATATTTGTATGAACGCATAGTTTATATAACCAGATGTGTATGTATGTATAAACACACACACATATGAATGTGTGTGTGTATATTTACATATACATACATGCACACATACATATATATGCATAAATGTATATATAAAGAAATGTGATAAAAGCAATGCAATGAAAATATTGAATGCCAGTAAGAGAAGGGTGATGTGACATTAGGGTGGTTATCCACCTCGACGATGATCTAAAATTGTTTTGTAGTCAATGTTGCGAGAAACATTTATCGACACACGACGGAGAAAGCATTGGTCTCTTGCCTAACGGCTAAAATGCTAAGCCTTGTGTTTCCGAAATGTTTCCATGCGTTTTCTAGAACATTCTGCCAGCGAATAACGGAAATTAACTCCCCTTGCCCTCCGGTCGTTTAGTCAATCAACCATTGGCGTTCTCGATGGGAAGATGCAATCTGATTGGCCGACGTCTCTGCCAAGAGGAAGTGATGTCATCACATACGATGCCTGAAATAATTGCAAGCCATTAACACTTTCCTTTATAAGTAAATTAGGTCGCTCATGAGATACCTCTTCGTTCCACTCTACCTGCTCCTCTCTCTCTCCGCCTAACTCTTTCAACTATCTATCTATCTATCTATCTATCTATCTATCTATCTATCTATCTATCTATCTATCTGTCTGTCTGTCTGTGTGTCTGTCTGTCTGTCTGTCTATCTCTATCTCTCTAACTAACTGTCAGTCTCTGTATAACTATCTCTCTCTCGCTCTCTCTCTCCCTCTTTCTTTGTATAATATCTATCTAAATTCCTACCTTCCTATCTTTCTATCTATTTACCTGCATATCTGTTTCTCAAATTTCTCCTGTTCTTTCTATATTCTTTCAACACTTTCCTTCTTTTACGTCTGTCACTCTCTTATTCACTTTCTTCTTCTTCTTCCTTTATTTCTCCTTCCTTCATTCCATCCATTTCTCTCTCTAGAAATCCTTATATCTTTCTCTCCTCACTGTTATATTCTTCCATAACTTTCCTCACACTTCCCACTCATTACAAATCACTCTCTCTCTCTCTTTCTCTCTCTCCACTTCTCACTATATTTACTTTGCTCTTTCTTCTTCGTCACCTCTTCCTTCCACTCCTACTATGCCACACTTCCGCTCTCTTTGTCTTAGTTTCTCACCTTCCT